>NW_027457052.1:0-89059 GCF_040206685.1 Ascaphus truei
CACACTGACATACACACATATATACACGCAGGCACTGACACACACACGCGCACTGACACACACACATATATACACACAGGCACTGACACACACACACGCGCACTGACACACACACATATATGCACACAGGCACTGATACACACACACGCGCACTGACACACACACATATATACACACAGGCACTGATACACACACACACGTGCACTGACACACACACCTGAGTTACCGTTCCCCCTCTGTAGGTGCGCGACGGGAGAGGCCTGGCAGGAGATCATGCTGGCCAGTTTGCCCGGCAAGAGGTGTGACCCCGAGTCGGAGTTTACTCCCGAGGAGGAGTTTACGTGCGGGAGTAACTTCGCCATCGTGTATTTCATCAGTTTCTTCATGCTCTGCGCCTTCCTGGTGAGCGGGGGGATACGGGAGAGGGGGGGATACGAGAGAGGGGGGATACGGGAGAGGGGGGAGCGCCTTCCTGGTGAGCCGGGGTATACAGGAGAGGGGGTAACACCTTCCTGGTGAGCGGGGGGATACGGGAGAGGGGGGAGCGCCTTCCTGGTGAGCGGGGGGATACGGGTGAGGGGGGAGTGCCTTCCTGGGGAGAGGGGGGATACAGGAGAGGGGGGAGCGCCTTCCTGGTGAGCGGGGGGATACGGGAGAGGGGGGGATACGAGAGAGGAGGGATACGGGAGAGGGGGGAGCATCTTCCTGGTGAGCGGGGGGATACAGGAGAGGGGGTAACGCCTTCCTGGTGAGCGGGGGGATACGGGAGAGGGGGGAGCGCCTTCCTGGTGAGTGGGGGGATACGGGAGAGGGGGGGAGTGCCTTCCTGGGGAGAGGGGGGATACAGGAGAGGGGGTAACACCTTCCTGGTGAGCGGGGGGAGAGGGGGGAGCACCTTCCTGGTGAGCGGGGGGATACGGAAGAGGGGGGAGTGCCTTCCTGGTGAGCGGGGGATACGGGAGAGGGGGGAGCGCCTTCCTGGTGAGCGGGGGGATATGGGAGAGGGGGTAACACCTTCCTGGTGAGCGGGGGGATACGGGAGAGGGGGTAACACCTTCCTGGTGAGCGGGGGGATACGGGAGAGGCGGTAACACCTTCCTGGTGAGCGGGGGGGATACGGGAGAGGGGGTAACTCCTCCCTGGTGAGCGGGGGGATATGGGAGAGGGGGTAACACCTTCCTGGTGAGCGGGGGGATACGGGAGAGGGGGTAACACCTTCCTGGTGAGCGGGGGGATACAGGAGAGGGGGTAACTCCTTCCTGTAGTGGGGGCGCTTATGTATGTGTATGTCCCCATCCATGTACCATGCACGTGGTATAATAATAATAATATAACATAGCGGGAACAAGCGCTTCACACATAGGAGTAACATTAGGGAAAGGAGTCCCTGCCCCGAAGAGCTTACAATCTAATTATAGCTTATAGGCCATTATCACTGCCAGAGCGACAAGCAGCGCGGGGGAAAGAGATGTTTAATAACAAAAAGGAAGGCGAATACATTCGTTCTTTCTTGAAATCTGACACAGAACCACTCATTTTTAAAGGCACTTTGGCCGCAGAGACGCATTCCGTGGCTCTGTGTCCGTGGCTCTGTATCCGTGGCTTGCAATCTTTCTAACCAGGGTCCTGCTAAGAGGAACTGGGCCCCCGTCCTGTATTCAGTGCACAAAGCACGGGGACCGAGATTTCAGGATTGGCCCCCAAATAAATTTAAAACAGTAGGATTATCACCTATATTTAAAGGAGCAGTTACCCCTACTCTGGGTGTTTCCCCCTCTCTGACGCTCTCTCTCACTGTGCCCCTCTCATCTCTCTGACCCCCCCCTCTCTCTCTCTCTCTCTCACTGTGCCCCTCTCATCTCTCTGACCTCCCCCCTCTCTCTCTCTCTCTCTCTCACTGTGCCCCTCTCATCTCTCTGACCTCCCCCCCTCTCTCTCTCTCTCACTGTGCCCCTCTCATCTCTCTGACCCCCCCCCCTCTCTCTCTTCTCTTCACTGTGCCTCTCTCATCTCTCTGACCTCCCCCCTCTCTCTCTCTCTCACTGTGCCCCTCTCATCTCTCTGACCCCCCCTCTCTCTCTCTCACTGTGCCCCTCTCATCTCTCTGACCTCCCCCCTCCCCCTCTCTCTCTCTCACTGTGCCCCTCTCATCTCTCTGACCCCCCCTCCCCCCCTCTCTCTCTCACTGTGCCCCTCTCATCTCTCTGACCCCCCCTCTCTCTCTCTCACTGTGCCCCTCTCATCTCTCTGACCCCCCCTCACTCTCTCTCTCTCACTGTGCCCCTCTCATCTCTCTTACCTTCTCTCTCTCTCCCTCTCATCCCTCTTATCCCTCTCATCCCTCTGACCTCTCTCCCACTCATCCCTCTCTCCCTCTCATCCCTCTCTCCCTCTCATCCCTCTCTCCCTCTCATCCCTCTGACCTCTCTCCCTCTCATCCCTCTGACCTCTCTCCCTCTCATCCCTCTGACCTCTCATCCCTCTGACCTCTCTCCCTCTCATCCCTCTGACCTCTCTCTCACCCTCTCTGACCCCACTTGTAAGGTTAGGATATCCTGCTGTACAGTATGTGCACTTACGTGACTTTTTCCTCCTTGCGGGTCTCAGATTATCAACCTTTTTGTGGCCGTCATCATGGATAACTTTGACTACCTCACACGGGACTGGTCCATTCTGGGCCCCCATCACCTGGATGAGTTTAAAAGGATCTGGTCTGAATATGACCCAGAAGCCAAGTAAGTAACCCCCCCTCCCCCCCCCTCCCCCCCCCCTCCCCACCCTCCCCCCCCCCCCCCCACCTTACCATGCCCCCATCACCTCCGCGGGCTGCAGAGCGGGAGAAAGTGAGGAGTGACCACAGTGAGTGACCCTGCCTTCCCACCCCCCCCCCCCCCCCACCCTCCCCACCCTCCCCCCCCCCACCCCCCCCCCCACCTTACCATGCCCCCATCACCTCCGCGGGCTGCAGAGCGGGAGAAAGTGAGGAGTGACCACAGTGAGTGACCCTGCCTTCCCACCCCCCCCCCCCCCTCCCCCCCCCTCCCCCCCCCCCCACCTTACCATGCCCCCATCACCTCCGCGGGCTGCAGAGCGGGAGAAAGTGAGGAGTGACCACAGTGAGTGACCCTGCCTTCCCACCCCCCCCCCCCTCCCCACCCTCCCCCCCCCTCTCCCCCCCCCCCACCTTACCATGCCCCCATCACCTCCGCGGGCTGCAGAGCGGGAGAAAGTGAGGAGTGACCACAGTGAGTGACCCTGCCTTCCCACCCCAGGGGTCGCATCAAACACCTGGATGTGGTGACCTTGCTGCGCAGGATCCAGCCGCCCCTGGGCTTCGGAAAGCTGTGCCCGCACCGCGTGGCGTGTAAGGTGAGGGGCACGCCCTGCCCATGTATAAGGGCCCTGCTGGGCACCACTACATGGGGAGATAATGGGTTAACATACCGCTAATATTGAATACAAGTGGCTATAGTGGGCAGGTGTTACTGCCTCCTTTGTACTACCCCAAGGTGCAGAGGCTGGACTCGAAGTCCGGCGGCTGCAAAACTGGGACGAAAGTGCATAAAAACGACCAGCACCAGATTTATCAAAGGAAAAGCTCCTAAAAGCTGCTTTCTAATTAATGAATTAATTCACTTTGCTAAATCTCGTGCAGTTTTTATGCACACATCTATATATATATATATCTGCTTCCCGTCTGCAGATCTAGGAGCGCTGTCTGGGGTTAGTACTCACTCATGCGCAGCAGACCGATACCCGCCTTCTCTCCATTTTTAACTATTGTAATCTACTCTCCGGCCTTCCTATTTCCTACAATCTATCCTAAACGCTGCTGCTAGAATCACTTCACTCTCCTAAATCTGTCTCCGCGTCTCTCCTGCTGAAATCCCTCTCCTTGCTTCCTATCAAATCCTGAATATTCCTCTAATTTAAGGCTGTATACTCCTCTGCCCCTCCTTACATCTCACCCTAATATCTCACTATACCCTCCTCTGCCCCTCCTTACATCTCACCCTAATATCTCACTATCCCCTCCTCTGCCCCTCCTTACATCTCACCCTAATATCTCACTATCCCCTCCTCTGCCCCTCCTTACATCTCACCCTAATATCTCACTATACACCCCTCTGCCCCTCCTTACATCTCACCCTAATATCTCACTATACACCCCTTTGCCCCTCCTTACATCTCACCCTAATATCTCACTATACACCCCTCTGCCCTCCTTACATCTCACCCTAATATCTCACTATACCCTCCTCTGCCCCTCCTTACATCTCACCCTAATATCTCACTATACCCTCCTCTGCCCCTCCTTACATATCACCCTAATATCTCACTATATCCTCCTCTGCCCCTCCTTACATCTCACCCTAATATCTCACTATACCCTCCTCTGCCCCTCCTTACATCTCACCCTAATATCTCACTATATCCTCCTCTGCCCCTCCTTACATCTCACCCTAATATCTCACTATATCCTCCTCTGCCCCTCCTTACATCTCACCCTAATATCTCACTATACCCTCCTCTCCCCCTCCATACATCTCACCCTAATATCTCACTATACCCTCCTCTGCCCCTCCTTACATCTCACCCTAATATCTCACTATACCCTCCTCTGTCCCTCCTTACATCTCACCCTAATATCTCACTATACCCTCCTCTGCCCCTCCTTACATCTCACCCTAATATCTCACTATACCCCCCTCTGCCCCTCCTTACATCTCACCCTAATATCTCACTATACCCTCCTCTGCCCCTCCTTACATCTCACCCTAATATCTCACTATACCCCCCTCTGCCCCTCCTTACATCTCACCCTAATATCTCACTATACCCTCCTCTGCCCCTCCTTACATCTCACCCTAATATCTCACTATGCACCCCTCTGCCCCTCCTTACATCTCACCCTAATATCTCACTATGCACCCCTCTGCCCCTCCTTACATCTCACACTAATATCTCACTATACCCACCTTTAAGGGCTATCTTAAACCCACCTCTGCAATGAAGCATTTCATGAAAGTTCCCCCCTTGCAGACGCACTTACCGTAATGTATGTATATCTTTATTTATACAGCGCCATTAATGTACACAGCGCGTCACAGCCGTAATACACGGGACAATCATATAAATAACAAATAAAATAAATGGGAATAAGCGATTCAGACATAAAAGTGACATTTAGGAAAAGGAGTCCCTGCCCGAAGAGCTTACAATCTAATTACCCCCTCCTGCTGTCTCTGTACGTTCCCCCTACTCACCACTCTGATTGTAAGCTCTCCGGGGCAGGGGCTGCTAATGTTACTTTTCTGCCTGTAGCGCTTATTCCCGTGACGTTGCCCTGTGTATTACTGCTGTGATGCGCTGTGTACATGGATGGCGCTATACACATTAAGATATCCCGACGCAGCGGGCGTTGTTGCAGATGTTGGCGTGCGCCAGCGGTTGCAGGCGCGTGTTAGCCCCGCCCCCTTTTCACGCTCAGCTAATGTCTTGACACTGGGGCGATGTGCGCGTCCCGCCACAAGGCGCCAGCAGAAGCATTAACAGCTGCTACATCTGCGCGGGGGACACGCGCCCGTGAACGTTTTTGCCGCTCTCTCTTCTCAGAGACTGGTCGCCATGAATATGCCGCTGAACGCGGACGGCACGGTCACGTTTAACGCCACCCTCTTCGCCCTGGTGCGAACCTCGCTGAGAATCAAAACCGAAGGTACGGGAGCTCCCCCTACTGACCGGGGTCAGAACCCTTTACTGCTAGGAATGGGGGGCGGGGGGTGTCCGTGCACAGCACTGCGCATACTGTCAGTTCTGCGTTAGAAAGATATCTTGGTATTATTAGTGGTGGCATGGGCAAAAATGCTCAGTACTGCTGTTAACATGCGAAGTACTCAATACTGCAGGTAACGTGCAAGTTACTCAATACTGCAGGTAACGTGCAGGTTACTCAATACTTCATGTAATGTGCAAGTTACTCAATACTTCAGGTAACGTGCAAGTTACTCAATACTGCAGGTAACGTGCAGGTTACTCAATACTTCATGTAATGTGCAAGATCAGGGAAAGTAGGTGGTACCCACATAGTATGAGAACAAGGTAACCTGTCTTTGCGTTGGATTGCGTTGGATCGCTTGGCGCCGTCCTCTCTGGGACTGGTCACCACCTCCGCCCACTCCGCGTGGTCACTTCTGCACGCTGTGTCTCTCTCAGGGAACCTGGACGCTGCTAACGAGGAGCTGAGAGCGGTGATCAAAAAGATCTGGAAACGAACCAAACAGAAGATGCTGGACGAGGTCATCCCGCCCCCCGAAGGTCAGCCCCAAACAGGACCCCACCCCACATATACAGTGCTTTCTAGGTGCCGGTACCCGGGCCTCCTACCTTCTCCTCATCTCCGTCCCGTTGTCGTGACGTTGCTGCGTCGCAATGTCATGGCAACGCAGCGCCACGTGACGTTGCGGCCTCAAGTCATGGCAACAAAAGAAGATGCCGCCGGAGATGAATATATATATATCACCCAAGCAGGAACCTGGGGAGACAACACAGCACAGTAGACCTTCATGAAGGTCCCACAGTTGGTGTCACTAGTTGGACTATAGTGCTCTGTCATCTCTCCGGGTTCCTGCTTGGGTGATGTATATCTTGTTGTTTCAAATAAGCGCACTTACCGGTGTTATTCTGGAGCACAGAACCACGAGGATGTGAACCCCAATGACAATAATATTTGGGTATTTACGCGCCCAGTAGCTGAGGAGAGGGCCTGCTCCGGCTCCTGCTCCGGCTCCGGCTCTGGCTCCGGCTTCCTATTATCTGTACCCAAACATGCTTTCTTCTCTCCCCCAGAGGAGGAGGTGACGGTCGGAAAGTTTTACGCCACCTTCCTGATCCAGGATTACTTCCGCAAGTTTCGACGCAGGAAGGAGAAGGGTCTTCTTGGGACGGAGAACTTGCCCAGCAATTCTACCACATTGCAGGTCAGCGCCCCTCCCCCCCCCGGATAATCAGTGTAATTAAACCCCCCGCGCTCTGATACTGCCGGGGCTCGGAGGTACTGTGGGTGTCAGATCCTGCTGCTGACCCGGGCCTGGGATGTTAGTGACCGGTATGAGAGATTGACGGGTGGGGGACCTTCCTTCCATGTAGTAAGGTAAGAAGGAGGGAGAGGGGAGTAGGACGTCTGATACCTTTTATTGGTCCAATACTAAGTTCGGAGCTTGGGAACCTCGCGGGGTTCTTCTTCAGGTCTGGCAGAAGGTTTGAGAGCTTGTAACTTATCAACTGCCTGTTGGGACAATAAAAGGTGTCGTACCACCCACTCCTTCTCACTTCTCCTTTATTTTGCTACATAACCGGTATTAGATTTAATGATTTATTCCATGATATCTCCTCCTTTACTGTCACATTCTCTCACTGCTCTTTTCTCGTTCTCTCCACCTGTCTCTCTTTCCATCTCCTCCTTCTCTGTCTCTTCACTCTGTTTGAGGGTTTTATATCTCTCTCTTTTTTTTTTTTTTTACCCTTGCTTTCTTTTTCTTTCTTATTCTTTCTCTCTCTCTTCTTTATCCTCTCTCACACTTTCTCTCTTTCTCTCCCCCTCTTTCTTTCAAGCTCACTCACTTTCTCACCCTCTCTCTCCTTTATCCTCTCTCACTCCTTCTTCTTCTATCTCTCTCTCTCTTTCTCTCATTCCCTCTGTCTCTCCCTCTCTCTTTTTCTCTCTTTTTCTCTCTCTGTTTCTCTTTTTCTCTCTCTGTTTCTCTCTCTGTTTCTCTCTCTTTCCCTCTCCATTTCTCTCTCTCTCTCTCTCTCTCTCTCCTCTCTCTCTCATCCCCTCTCTCTCTCTCTCTCTCTCTCTCTCTCATCCCCCCTCTCTCTCTCTCTCTCATCCCCTCTCTCTCTCTCATCCCCTCTCTCTCTCTCTCTCTCTCTCTCTCATCCCCTCTCTCTCCGTCCCTTCCTCTCTTTCTCTCTCCCCTTTCTGGCCCTCTCCCAGGCTGGACTGCGGAGCCTACAGGATCTTGGCTCGGAGATTCGCAGAGCATTATCCTGTGATCTGGAGGAAGAAGACCTCTCAGCGCTGAGAGACGGAGTGCGCCAGGTGAGGAGGGCGGGAGGCAGAGCGCAGGGCGGGAGGCAGAGCGCAAGGCGGAGGGCGGGAGGCAGAGTGGAGGGCGGGCGGCAGAGGGGAGGGCGGGAGGCAGAGTGGAGCAGAAGAAGGCAAAGCACAGTGGAAGGGGGTGAAGGGAATGTGGTGTAGGGGGATGTCGCTGACCCCTGCATCTCTCTTGACCAGGCCGCAGAAGAACACCCCCTGTGTGACAGCGCTGTCCCAGCTCCGGCCACTGACCATCACGCCTCGGCATCTGTGCTATCTCTCGCCAGCTCTGCCGGGGGAGGAGACGAGCAGCTCCCCACTTCCCGACGGTCATCTCTGGTCAACCGCCCCGGTGGGGGATCCAAGGACAGCCTGCTGCCCCCTCCTCCCCCACCACCCAGCGGGAAGAAAAGGGAGCCGAGCGCACGCAGGTGAGTTGGAGACCGTGCAACACGGCATGTAACACACGTGTGATACCAGGGGAGATGGACGGGGCAGAGGAGGGTAGTACCGCTGGACTTCTCTGCTAGCAAAGGGGTGTCCTGTGGGGTCCCTAATACCCGCAGTAAACACTACGACCGTGTTTGCAGAAAGTCCGAGCTGTTTTTAGCAGTGCTGTATCCCCAGGGTATCAGCCACTCTGTGTAATGACACGATCATTCATTACAATATAACCATGTGCATTCTGGGTACCTGGAACTTCCTGTCCCAAAAATGACATCACCAAAGTTGCAACACGGTCACTTCCTGTCTACTCTTGTTTTTTGCAATATACAATGGGAGTTTTTAAAGAGGCGATCCCGGTGGGGGGGGTTCTTTTTTCAAATAATAATAATAGCATGTTCTTGTATAGCACTGCTAGTTTTACGCAGCGCTTTGCAGAGACATTTTGCAGGCACAGGTCCCTGCCCCGTGGAGCTTACAATCTATGTTTTTGGTGCCTGAGGCACAGGGAGATAAAGTGACTTGCCCAAGGTCACAAGGAGCCGACACTGGGAATAGAACCAGGTTCCCCTGCTCCAACCTCAGTGCCAGTCAGTGACTTTCCTCACTGAGCCGCTCCTTATCCCAGGTTCCCCTGCTTCACACTCAGTGCCAGTCAGTGTCTTTACTCACTGAGCCGCTCCTTCTCCCAGGTTCCCCTGCTCCAACCTCAGTGCCAGTCAGTGTCTTTACTCACTGAGCCGCTCCTTCTCCCAGGCTCCCCTGCTTCACACTCAGTGCCAGTCAGTGTCTCACTGAGCCGCTCCTTCTCCCAGGTTCCCCTGCTTCACACTCAGTGCCAGTCAGTGTCTTTACTCACTGAGCCGCTCCTTCTCCCAGGTTCCCCTGCTCCAACCTCAGTGCCAGTCAGTGTCTTTACTCACTGAGCCGCTCCTTCTCCCAGGTTCCCCTGCTTCACACTCAGTGCCAGTCAGTGTCTTTACTCGCTGAGCCGCTCCTTCTCCCAGGTTCCCCTGCTTCACACTCAGTGCCAGTCAGTGTCTGTACTCACTGAGCCGCTCCTTCTCCCAGGTTCCCCTGCGTCACACTCAGTGCCAGTCAGTGTCTGTACTCACTGAGCCGCTCCTTCTCCCAGGTTCCCCTGCTTCACACTCAGTGCCAGTCAGTGTCTGTACTCACTGAGCCGCTTCTTCTCCCAGGTTCCCCTGCTTCACACTCAGTGCCAGTCAGTGTCTTTACTCACTGAGCCGCTCCTTCTCCCAGGTTCCCCTGCTTCACACTCAGTGCCAGTCAGTGTCTTTACTCACTGAGCCGCTCCTTCTCCCAGGTTCCCCTGCGTCACACTCAGTGCCAGTCAATGTCTGTACTCACTGAGCCGCTCCTTCTCCCAGGCTCCCCTGCTTCCCACTCAGTGCCAGTCAGTATCTTTACTCACTGAGCCGCTCCTACTCCCAGGTTCCCCTGCTTCCCACTCAGTGCCAGTCAGTGTTTGTACTCACTGAGCCGCTCCTTCTCCCAGGTTCCCCTGCGTCACACTCAGTGCCAGTCAGTGTCTTTACTCACTGAGCCGCTGCTTCTCCCAGGTTCCCCTGCTCCACACTCAGTGCCAGTCAGTGTCTGTACTCACTGAGCCGCTCCTTCTCCCAGGCTCCCCTGCTTCACACTCAGTGCCAGTCAGTGTCTTTACTCATTGAGCCGCTCCTTCTCCCAGGTTCCCCTGCTTCACACTCAGTGCCAGTCAGTGTCTTTACTCACTGAGCCGCTCCTTCTCCCAGGCTCCCCTGCTTCACACTCAGTGCCAGTCTGTGTCTGTACTCACTGAGCCGCTCCTTCTCCCAGGCTCCCCTGCTTCACACTCAGTGCCAGTCAGTATCTTTACTCATTGAGCCGCTCCTTCTCCCAGGTTCCCCTGCTTCACACTCAGTGCCAGTCAGTGTCTTTACTCACTGAGCCGCTCCTTCTCCCAGGCTCCCCTGCTTCACACTCAGTGCCAGTCTGTGTCTGTACTCACTGAGCCGCTCCTTCTCCCAGGTTCCCCTGCTTCACACTCAGTGCCAGTCAGTATCTTTACTCACTGAGCCGCTCCTTCTCCCAGGTTCCCCTGCTTCACACTCAGTGCCAGTCAGTGTCTGTACTCACTGAGCCGCTCCTTCTCCCAGGTTCCCCTGCTTCACACTCAGTACCAGTCAGTGTCTTTACTCACTGAGCCGCTCCTTCTCCCAGGTTCCCCTGCTTCACACTCAGTGCCAGTCTGTGTCTGTACTCACTGAGCCGCTCCTTCTCCCAGGTTCCCCTGCTTCACACTCAGTGCCAGTCAGTGTCTGTACTCACTGAGCCGCTCCTTCTCCCAGGTTCCCCTGCTTCACACTCAGTGCCAGTCAGTGTCTTTACTCACTGAGCCGCTCCTTCTCCCAGGTTCCCCTGCTTCACACTCAGTGCCAGTCAGTGTCTTTACTCACTGAGCCGCTCCTTCTCCCAGGTTCCCCTGCTTCACACTCGGTGCCAGTCAGTGTCTGTACTCACTGAGCCGCTCCTTCTCCCAGGTTCCCCTGCTTCACACTCAGTGCCAGTCAGTGTCTTTACTCACTGAGCCGCTCCTTCTCCCAGGTTCCCCTGCTTCACACTCAGTGCCAGTCAGTGTCTTTACTCACTGAGCCGCTCCTTCTCCCAGGTTCCCCTGCTTCACACTCAGTGCCAGTCAGTGTCTTTACTCACTGAGTCGCTCCTTCTCCCAGGTTCCCCTGCTTCACACTCAGTGCCAGTCAGTGTCTGTACTCACTGAGCCGCTCCTTCTCCAAATGTTTTTTTTTTTAGCATAGGATTGAAGCGGGGGGTCTCTGGAGTGGAACCCCGTTAATTTCAGCTCCAGAGAGCCGCTGGTGCAGGAGATACTTATCTCCGTAGGGGGTGCCTGTATCCTCTCCGCTCGGCTAGCAGGGTTCCCCTAATGGCCGCTTTTCTAAGCTCCCGCGCCAATAAAATCCTGTGACGTCATCCGGTGCGGCTTCTTATTGGCTCACGTGACGCGGAAGCGTCGCAAAATGCAGCTGGAGAAACTGAAATAAGGACGAGGCGGTGGGCGCCAGACACCCCCAAATATTCAAGTCGTATCACAGATTTATTGTGAACGTCGCCTCAGTGAGAGGCGTGGCCAACTAGCGGGACCTTCGCCAGCGAATAACACGTCTTTGGTGTGTCCTGAAGACTTGGGGGTGACCGGGGTTCACTTTCACTCATATTAAAAAAGAACTTACATTTTTTTGGGGTGCAGAATTTCTTTAAATTCATCCAAATAGGAAGACGAATCAGCGCAAAGAAAGGGCGTAGACCGTTTGTTTGGACGCATTATCTGTTTGCGTTGGTGTCAAATGTTTCTTACATGCAAATTGTTACCCGGAAATGTTTGCGCCATCTCAGACCTGGCGCGTTTATTTTTAACGCGGATACAAAAGCGACGCGCGGAGACGCAGAGTTTACTACATCTCATTATCATCTGTGCGTCCTGTAACTCCTTCTATAGTCACGGTGATGTGCTCCCCAAATCTCGCTGTGATGTACCCCCCAAATATCACGGTGATGTACCCCCCAAATCTCACGGTGATGTACCCCCCAAATGTCACACTGATGTGCTCCCCAAATGTCACGGTGATGTGCTCCCCAAATGTCACGCTGATGTACCCCCCAAATGTCACGGTGATGTACCCCCCAAAGCTCACGGTGATGTACCCCCCCAAATCTCACATGATGTGCCCCCCAAATCTCACATGATGTTCCCCCCAAATCTCACATGATGTGTCCCCCAAATCTCACGGTGGAAAACTCGGAGCAAAGACCTTGTTTTATTGACACAAAGAGACACAAGAAATAAATGATGCAATTTGTCACCATATTGCCCCAGATTTGCCTTGATACAGCACACACTGCACACTCCCGTACGCTGCACACTCCCGTACGCTGCACACTCCCGTACGCTGCACACTCCCGTACGCTGCACACTCCCGTACGCTGCACACTCCCGTACGCTGCACACTCCCGTACGCTGCACACTCCCGTACGCTGCACACTCCCGTACGCTGCACACTCCCGTACGCTGCACACGCCCGTACGCTGCACACTCCCGTACGCTGCACACTCCCGTACGCTGCACACTCCCGTACGCTGCACACTCCCGTACGCTGCACACTCCCGTACGCTGCACACTCCCGTACGCTGCACACTCCCGTACGCTGCACACGCCCGTACGCTGCACACTCCCGTACGCTGCACACTCCCGTACGCTGCACACTCCCGTACGCTGCACACTCCCGTACGCTGCACACTCCCGTACGCTGCACACTCCCGTACGCTGCACACTCCCGTACTCTGCACACTCCCGTACGCTGCACACTCCCGTACGCTGCACACGCCAGTACGCTGCACACTCCCGTACGCTGCACACTCCCGTACGCTGCACACTCCCGTACGCTGCACACTCCCGTACGCTGCACACTCCCGTACGCTGCACACTCCCGTACGCTGCACACTCCCGTACGCTGCACACTCCCGTACGCTGCACACTCCCGTACGCTGCACACTCCCGTACACTGCACACTCCCGTACACTGCACACTCCCGTACACTGCACACTCCCATAGGCTGCTACTATTGCGGAAATGCTCAGTGGATACAGGGGGGTTGGATGATGGGCTTTTGTGATACTATAACTGTGCATATCAGACAGGTAAGTATGATGTCATGGCTCAGGTAAGTATGATGTCATGGCTCAGGTAAGTATGATGTCATGGCTCAGGTAAGTATGATGTCATGGCTCAGGTAAGTATGATGTCATGGCTGGTGACATCTTAACCCACTTGGACTTTTTCCCACCTGATCTAGTCCGTGTGATAACGTTCTTCTGATTCACACGTGTTGGTCAGTAAGTGTGTTGTTATATATACAGTAAGTGTGCAGTTATATACAGTAAGTGTGTTGTTATATACAGTAAGTGTGCAGTTATATACGGTAAGTGTGCAGTTATATACGGTAAGTGTGCAGTTATATACAGTAAGTGTGCAGTTATATACAGTAAGTGTGCAGTTATATACAGTAAGTGTGCAGTTATATACGGTAAGTGTGCAGTTATATACAGTGTTGTGTATTCTCTGCCCTCCCCCAGAAGAAGCTCAGAGAGCAGCTGTGCCCCCCCCAATCTGCACGGGCAGGAGGAAGTAGCAAGAGAGGATGAGCAGAGATCAAAGGCCTCATCACCTATATATACCCCCAGCACTGGGACAGAGAGGTTTGTGTCATACACATTGTATACAGTATATAACCCCAGTGTGTATGTGTATATACTATCATTATCTTCACCCCTCTCTCCTCTTCTCCTCTCTCCCCTCCTCCCCCTCCACCCCTTCCCCCCTCCCTCCCCCCTCCCACCCTCTCCCCCCTCCCTCCCCCCTCCCACCCTCTCCCCCTTGCCCCTCTCCCACGCTCCCCCCCTCTCTCTCTCCCTCTGTCCCCCTCTCTCTCTATCCCCCCTCCCTCCCATTCTTCTTCCCTCTCTTCCTTCCTCTCTCCCCCGTCTCTCCCTCTCTCCCTGCCTCCCTCTATCCCTCTTTCCCTCTCTCTCCCCTATCCTCCCTCCCTCTCCCCCCGTCTCTCCCCTCTCTCCCTGCCCCCCTCCCTCTATCCCTATCCCCCTCCCTCTTTCCCTCTCTCTCCCCTTACCGTCCTCCCTCTCTTCCTCCCTCTCTCCTCGTGTCCCTCTATCCAGGAAGCAGAGTTTGGGGGACCCCTCGCAGCGCTCCGCGTCCCCCGAGGACGGGAGGAAAGTTCTGACCCCACCAGCAGCACCTCACGGCGGCCCCCAGGCTAACGGATCCCTGGAGGGCGGAGCTGCCCCCCGCAGGCGCCTGCTGCCCCCTACCCCAGGTAAGCACAGCTCCCCTAACACCTCGGCATATATTCTGCCCCCTTCCCTTTACACCTGGGAGACCGCAGGTGGGAGGCTGCACACACAGGGGTGGGGCAACTCCAGTCCTCAAGGGCCACCAACAGGTCCGGTTTTCAGGATATCCCTGCTTCAGCACCGGTGGCGCAGTCATTGAGCCACCTGTGCTGAAGCAGGGATATCCTTAAAACCTGACCTGGTGGTGGCCCTTGAGGACTGGAGCTGCCCACCCCTGGGGTTAACCCGTAACACATAGCTCTGTGTAACAGGGCCTTATCCCTGTTTAAATAAAGCCTCTGGTGGTCTGAGAAATCAAGCAGAGAGCTGGTTAATTGCAGCTCCTCAATTAACCAGCTCCATCTGGGTAATCAGAGGAGGGGAAAAAACCCTGCTGGGGACAAACCCTGAGACTCCTGAGCACAGTCCCAGCTGTGCTGCTTAGGGACATGAAGTCTTGAGCACAACGCTGTGCTGATAACAAGACACTAGACCAGTGGTGCGCAAACTGGGGGGGGCGCGAGATTGCCTGTGGGGGGCGCGGGGTTTACAGAGGCCCCGCGCGCTTCCCGAAGGCACTTAAATGAAATGCTGGGGACGCGGCGAAGGCCTCTGTAACTGCGCTTACCTTGGCTCAGATGGCTTCTGGAGACGCGTCGCCATGGCAACGTGATGTCATAATACCCAGAACGCCGGGGTAAGGGGGCGGGGGGGGGGGGGGCGGCAAGAGGGGACAGCCGGCAGGGGGGCGCAGGCAGAAAAGATTGCGCTCCCCTCTCCCCTGCACTAGACCTTTTTCCCTGGACAGGGAGGACCCAGGAACCCGCCAGAGGCCGGCCCTCAACAGGCACCCACTTAAACACTGTCACGGAGAGCCCCTGCATACGGGTTCCTCTTGAGACTTTGGGGTGATAGGTGGGTGAGGGGATTTCCCCTTCCTCCCCCCCCCTGCCCCTCCTCCCCCAGCCTTGCAGATAGGGACTGGGGAAGCAAGTTTGCCCTTACAAGGGGTAGGGGTTTGTTTCTTTTGTGTATATGTTTTGCCTTAAACTGCTGGTTAAAGTGGCGGGCCGTATAAAGCCCTGTTTCATGTCCCCCAGACCGGGCCCCCCGAGGGCAGCGCTGCGCAGGCCTCTTACACTCTGCCTCTCTCCGCAGGGAGTAAGTCTGCGTTTAGCATCCAGTGCCTGAAGAGACAGGGGAGCTGTGACGATATCCCGATCCCTGGGACATACAGTCAGAACGCCCCCCCCTGCAGGGCACGGGGGCAGGTAAATACCTCACGCTCTCCCCATCCCCTCGCTTCTCCACCCCCCTTCCCTCCTCTTTCTCTCACTCTACCCCATTTCCACTCTCGCCTCTGTCTCCCCCTTCCCTCCTCTCTTTCACTCGCCCCCATTTCCACTCTCGCTTCTGTCTCCTCCTTCCCTCCTCTTTCTCACTCTACCCCATTTCCACTCTCGCTTCTGTCTCCCCTTCCCTCCTCTTTCTCTCACTCTACCCCATTTCCACTCTCACTTTTCTCTCACCCTTCCCTCCTCTTTCTTTCGCTCTCCCCCATTTCCACTCTCACTTCTCCTTCTCCCCTCCTCTTTCTCTCACTCTCCCCCATTTCCACTCTCACTTCTCCTTCTCCCCTCCTCTTTCTCTCACTCTCCCCCATGTCCACTCTCACTTCTCCCTCTCCCCTCCTCTTTCTCTCACTCTCCCCCATGTCCACTCTCACTTCTCCCTCTCCCCTCCTCTTTCTCTCACTCTCCCCCATTTCCACTCACACTTCTCCTTCTCCCCTCCTCTTTCTCTCACTCTCCCCCATGTCCACTCTCACTTCTCCCTCTCCCCTCCTCTTTCTCTCACTCTCCCCCATGTCCACTCTCACTTCTCCTTCTCCCCTCCTCTTTCTCTCACTCTCCCCCATGTCCACTCTCACTTCTCCTTCTCCCCTCCTCTTTCTCTCACTCTCCCCCATTTCCACTCTCACTTCTCCTTTTCCCCTCTTTCTCTCACTCTCCCCCATGTCCACTCTCACTTCTCCCTCTCCCCTCCTCTTTCTCTCACTCTCCCCCATTTCCACTCTCACTTCTCCCTCTTCCCTCCTCTTTCTCTCACTCTCCCCCATGTCCACTCTCACTTCTCCTTCTCCCCTCCTCTTTCTCTCCCTCTCCCCCATTTCCACTCTCACTTCTCCCTCTCCCCTCCTCTTTCTCTCACTCTCCCCCATTTCCACTCTCACTTCTCCCTCTCCCCTCCTCTTTCTCTCACTCTCCCCCATGTCCACTCTCACTTCTCCCTCTCCCCTCCTCTTTCTCTCACTCTCCCCCATGTCCACTCTCACTTCTCCCTCTCCCCTCCTCTTTCTCTCACTCTCCCCCATGTCCACTCTCACTTCTCCCTCTCCCCTCCTCTTTCTCTCACTCTCCCCCATGTCCACTCTCACTTCTCCCTCTCCCCTCCTCTTTCTCTCACTCTCCCCCATTTCCACTCTCACTTATCCCTCTCCCCTCCTCTTTCTCTCCCCCATTTCCACTCTCACTTCTCCCTCTCCCCTCCTCTTTCTCTCACTCTCCCCCATGTCCACTCTCACTTCTCCCCTCCTCTTTCTCTCACTCTCCCCCATGTCCACTCTCACTTCTCCCTCTCCCCTCCTCTTTCTCTCACTCTCCCCCATGTCCACTCTCACTTCTCCCCTCCTCTTTCTCTCACTCTCCCCCATGTCCACTCTCACTTCTCCCTCTCCCCTCCTCTTTCGCTCACTCTCCCTCACCGCATTTCATGACCTTTTTCTATCCAACTCTTCCAACCTACCAGCTACACGGAGACACAGATCACCTCATCTGATACTCCCTCACCGGCACTATTTTACGGTGGACTCCGTTTTAGTCATACCCCCCGACCAGGAAACAGACACGGTAGAAGAGTAGAATGCATATTTCAAGCTACACACCCTTGTCCTTCCTTCTCATTTTCCTCATTTGAAGCACACTCTATCTGTACTTTCTCTCCTGTCGCGATCATCTACCGTCCCCCTGAACCTA
The DNA here is from genome assembly GCF_040206685.1 of Ascaphus truei. Classification (NCBI taxonomy): domain Eukaryota; kingdom Metazoa; phylum Chordata; class Amphibia; order Anura; family Ascaphidae; genus Ascaphus; species Ascaphus truei. The sequence continues at coordinate 17,509 of NW_027457052.1, forward strand.
CATCTCAGATCCTAGACAGTTTTGCTGTCTGGCTTCAACATTTCCACAATGTCTGTTTCCGACTTTCTCCTTCGCCCACCCACTCCAGTTGTCAGCACTTCCCTTACAGCTCAGGTCTTCGCTAACCACTTTAAAGATAAAATTGATGCTGTTCGACAGGATATAGCACTTTGTCCAGTGCCATCTACACAAAAACGCTCCCACCTCCCAAAGCCATCCTCCGCCCCTTCCAACTAGTTACTGAGAAGGAAGTGTCAAGGTTTCTCTCCTCATCCCCCGACACTACAACCTACACTGCCGATGCTATTCCCTCCCATCTCCTCCGCTCACTCTCCACCGCAATTATTCCTACACTAACTTATCTCTTCAGCCTCTCCGAACATAGGCTCATTTCATTCAACCTTCATCCTCCGAGCATGCGTCTGTCACACCCATCCTAAAGAAACCTTCTCTCGACCCTGCCTCCCCTTCCAGCGGCCGTCCTGTCTCCCTTCTACCATTTGCATCCAAACTCATTTATAACCCCATGCTGGACTTTCTCTCTTCTAACTCTCTCTCCGGTCTGGATTCTGTCCTAACCACTCCACTGAGACTGCCCTCACAAAAACCACACATGACCTACTCATCTCCTAATCTCAAGGGCAGTTCTCCTTACTTATTCTTTTGGACCTTTCTGCTGCTTTTGATACTGTTGATCACCTCCTCCTGCCATTCTATTGTCCTTGTGACACTGTCCTCTTACCTAACTGACCGCACTTTCAGTGTTTCCGTTGCTGGTACTTTCTCCTCTTCACTTCCTCTCACAGTTGGTATTTCCCAGGGCTCTCTTCTAGGACCTCTACTATTCTCCATTTCCACCTCTTCCCTTGGTGAACTAATACAGTCATTTGTTTTTCACGAACACCTCCATGCTGATGATACCCAAATCTTAACTTCTCATTTTCCCTCCTAACGCTTCACCTATATCGGATTTATCACTTGCAATAGATGGCTCCACCATAACCCTGATACCCCAAGCTTGATGTCTAGGTGGATTCTTGACTCCTCCTTCTCATTAATCCCGCACATTCAGTACCTCTCTCCAAGTCATGTTGTCTCCACCTCGGCAATCTTGCTAAAATACGTCCTTTCCTCGCGGAACAATCCACCGAAATTCTTACTCACGCCCTCGTTCTATCCCGACTGGACTACCGCAACCTGCTTCTAGTTGGCTTTCCCCTCTGCCGCCTGTCTCCTGTCCAGTCCATTCTAAATGCTTCTGCAAGGCTCATTTACTCGCGTACCGCTATTCTTCTGCTGCATCATTATGCAAGTCAGTACACTGGCTACCCATATCCTGCAGCAGGAGTGGCCAACTCCAGTCTTCAAAAGCAGGTCAGGTTTTAAGGATACCCCTGCTTCAGCACAGGTGGCTCAAGCAGTTGGAGCCACCTGTGTTGAAGCAGAGATATCCCGAATACTTGGCCTGTTGGTGGCTCTTGAGAGCTGGAGGTGACCTCCCCATGCCCTACAGAGTCAAATTCAAGACACTTATGCTCACCTACAAAGCTCTACACAACCCCGCTCCTCTCTACATCTCTGACCGAATCTCCAAGTACACTCGCACCCTGTCCACACTCCGCCACCTCCTTTATTACTTCCTCTCGCTCCCGTCTCCAAGACCTTTCTCGTGCTGCACCCCCAACTCTGGAATTCTCTAACACGCACAATCAGACTCGCCCCTGCCATATTTCAACGTTCCTTAAAAACCACACTTTCCCAAGGACGTTTATCCAACACGCTCCTGACTTCTTCTACTTTCACCCTAGAAACTTGTACTCCGAGTCCTGACGTTGGTAGCCCACCCCTCGCACTATTCCTTGTGTCTCCACTCCCCGCCTTCTAGATTGTAAGCTCCTTGGGGCAGGGAGCTCCTTCCTCTAGTCGGCGTTTGTCCTAACATACAGTATATGTTCTCTTTTCTCTTACAATGGCGTTGTCCTCCCTCCCACATTGTACTGCGCGGTGGAATATGTGGGCACCATACAAATTCCATGTCTCGCCTATTTGTCCCCCTAATTCCCTCTCACTTCTCTCTCCCTCCCATTTGCTCTCCCCCCTAACCTGCTCTCTTCCTTTCCTCCTCTACCTTGTCCGCATTCCCTCCTCTACCTCTTCCCTCTCCCCTTCCCATGCATCTCTCTTTCTCTGCCTCTCTTAGGGTTATGGAAGTTCCGATTCCTGGCACCAAACCACCTATTCCTCCAGTGGCTCTCTTTCCTGGGCCAACCCCCCAAAACGCGGGCGCCTTCTTTACGCCCCTCTTATACTGGTGGAGGAGGACAGCAGCCTACCCAACATCCCCTGCACTCATTGGTATAGGGAGGAGGAGAGCAAGGTGCCTTATTGCACCTACACCCAGCTGCATGTGCCCGGGCAGAGGCTGAGAGAGAAGAGGGGCAGTGCGGACAGCCTGGTGGAGGCGGTGAGTAAGGACTAGCCTTAGCCTAGCTTTGCACTTTTGACTAATTTTTGGACATTCGCAGCCGACAAAACCTTTGCGGACCTATAAAACTTCACCAGAAATCACCAAACTGAGAGAGAACCCCGATACCGGCTTCTGCGAATATTCTGCCAAAAAAAAAAACGGTTGCCAACTCCACAAGCGATTACTGGCTCAATTTGGTGAAATGTGACACATTTCGCAAATATTCACATAGTATAATTGAACAGTGCGCAATTTTGATTCTGCAAATCAACAAATAGCCTTTAATTCAACATTTTGCAGGTTGTCAATATTTGCGAGAACTTTTGCGACGTGCCCAGGGAGAGGTACACACGCCTTTTTTTCGGCGAGTCTGTGCCTTCCACTGCACGGTGGCACAGAGACGTTAGGAAGAAGGTGATGCACGGGACTTGGGACCCTTTGGAAACTGTCCCCCTCACTGTATAGTGGGACAGACAGCCCATCCCTTTAAATGCAGGATGACCAAATTACCAAGAAATGGTGTATGGCTTGTCTGTTACTCCCAACACATGGGCAAAAATAGGGTAATCCGGCGGTTCACTGCTGCCGTCAGGGTATGAAATAGGAGATCCACACGCAGATAAATAAAAGGTTGTTTTAATGAGTGCATATACACTGAAAAAGTCTGCTACAGAGAAAACCCTGACGCGTTTCGTCCACAGGTAGGGACTTTGTCAAAGTCCCTACCTGTGGACGAAACGCGTCAGAGTTTTCTCTGTAGCAGACTTTTTCAGTGTATATGCACTCATTAAAGCAGTGGCGGAGGATTGCGGCATTCTAAGCCGTTTATGGTTCCCTTGCAGGGGACACGGCATTACCGCTGCTTCGTTTCCTCCCTACCACATTATAGCCCCGGCCCGCGGGATAGTCACGAAACACTGTACAAGTGGGGGTTTTCATATTATCTACAGGATTCCATCAGTGGGACACTGGACGGGAGTGTGTTCATGGACTTATTTATTCATTGATTTTTCTGGACTTATTGTAGTACGCACATGTGTACAATTGTAGCATCAGTCTATCCTTGGAGCGATTCTGGGACATTTGGTATCTCCCAACACATGGGGGCTGCTACTCAGGTGGAAGTCCCTATAACAAATCTTTTTTGGGTGCTCGTGCATGTTTTATAGGAAGATATATTAATGTATTAAGTTGTTCTTATAAGAGGGATCTTCCTACAAACTGATATTGTTATACAAGTGTTCAAATGAACCCCTCCCTCTTAGGTCCTGATATCGGAAGGGCTCGGACTCTACGCACGGGACCCCAAGTTTGTCGCCTTCGCCAAACGCGAGATCGCAGACGCCTGTCACATGACCGTCGACGAGATGGAGAGCGCGGCCAGCGACCTGTTGACCCAAAGCCGGAAGGGCAGTTGGTCCGGGAGCGGCAAGCAGCCCCCCGGAGATGACATGCCGGGGCAGGGCCTGTTATACAGCGACGAGGAGTCTCTACACTGCAGGGATGAGGAGGAGCTGAGGGACGAGATGGCCTGTGTGTCCTCGTTCTGATGGTGACAGAACGGGCGACGGTCTCCGAGAGGGACAGCAGCCAAAGCAAACTCACTGTGACCTTGGGGCATACAGGAGTCTGTGCGCACATCTGGGGTCGAAGACGTGGGATGGAAAGAGGTGACCTGGGTGGGAGATCAGGAGTGACCTCTGTCCTTACTAAATTGGACACAGATTATATGGGGCGCTTGTACGTCTTTAGATCTCTCCAGTGTGTCCTCTTCGATGGCTAAAGAGACTGGGGTGTTGTCCCTACTTTTGAGGGTCAGTGTGAGAAAGCTGCTTACCCTAAGACCGCACCCCCACAGGAAGAGAGGGTATGTAGTCGGGCTTGCTGCCAGAGGCGAGTTTAGAAGCATGGAATTGGTCACGGTTGGAGACTAAGCCGAGTAAATCATGTCTAATTGTAAGTTCCATTTTCTATCTTTTTAAGTGTACTGTATATAGAATATTTAATACATTTAAAAAAATCAACTGAATTTTCTGTCTTGCTTATCCGATTCGGTTCGCGCCCCTGAAGGTCACGTCTGCAGCGGTCTGTGGTAGCCGTGAAAATACTACATGTAAGAAGAAGAGACTTGTGAGGTTTCGGAAAGCGTTCTACGTTATAATTTCATCAATGAAGTACTCTCATGTTGGTTCGATAAAAAGTATCACAACCAGCAACAAATCCATACTTCTTCTGGATGTATACGGTACTAAAGCTTTGATATAGATATATATATATGTATGTATATATATATATATATACATACACACACACCGGAAATATCCGTGTTAGTCCAGTTGCGATAGTGCAGAATAGATGAGTTCTTCAGTATTAGGTGATACCTTTTTTATTTGGACTAACAATTTATGTCATAGTACAAGCTATCGAGAGTTCTCCTCTCTCACTCTGGTCAGCAATACTGGTTTACAAAGGAATCTATGACTTAGACAGGGATTGGGAGAGCAGGAAAACAACAGAGATTTAGATACGGTGGGGTGCTAGGGGATGGGACGATGTGTATAAAGGCAATAATGTCATATCCCCACGGATACAACAATAGGAGAACAGGTCTCATGATCTCACCGAAGAATAAGTGAGCAAAGCAGCGTCCCGCATAATGCAAATTTGAATGAAAACGGCTGTCGGATACTGAGCCGGTGTTGGAGTCAGATGGGACCGAAATCATCTGCTTGAAAAAAAACATGCGTCCAGCGGGGATCCGGTAAGTGTGCCGGGAGTGGAGAGGTCCCGAGAGAGGACACAGACAGGAGGACAGCCCCGACGTACGTTTCGCTGTAAACACTTCTTCAGGGGGATTAAAGGGAGGACGGGAAAAAGATATCTATATATATATACCGCCTCCTCCGTGACGTCAGACCAATACACAGCGAGCGGCGCGGAACTGAAACAGCCGGCTTGACAACCAATGAGAGTGGTAGTGCACAGCTGATGGACGGCCCGGCAGACCATGGGAAGCAGGCATGAGTCCTCCCGTGCTGTCTGTATACAGAGGCAGAGCAGATGTAATAAGAAGACTGATGCAAGAATACAAAAGTTCCAACTCAATCCTCCAAGTTGATACATATTGTAATACAAAATAGAGACAAATTGCACCCCCAGCGCCAAAGAGCATAAGGCCGCAATTATACTGGTGGCGTGCGTGACCGCGTGATTTCACGCGCGTAATATACGCTGTTGGCGTGGCCGTAAAGTCACGTGAGCGGTTCGTCCTCATTGGCTGAATCGCTCACGTCATGCGACGCCGTCGCGCTGCAAAAACAATTCCAAATGTACTTTTTTTAAAAGCGCACTTGGTCGCGTGCACTATGTGCGCCTTCATTGCTCTGCATTAGTTTGTTCTGCGCCACCAGTATGATCGCAGCCTAAGGCTGCGTCCATAGAGCCCTCGCCGCGCGGTCTTCGGCAGCATAGACTACGCCTTGCACTGCCAATATAAGCTACAGAATGCTGCATTGTTTATACACTGCCACACAGTGTGTTATAACACTATCCCTAACAATAAAGGGTTAAAAGGAATGTGAAATGACACCAACAATCTACATAATGAGGATTAATATAGCGTGAAGCTGTAACAAATTACAATAGCTGGATAATACAAGTTATGTAACCCTACATACATCCTCTATACTGTACAAGGATAGTGTGTGCAAATGCATAGGTGAAATGAATCGTGCTCATTTTTATCACATAACTATAGATCGTTCTTCCCCAGTACAGAATATACGGTTACGGACATCGCATCCTAATCTGTATAGTGTACAATAGATGCACATTATAGAGTCTGTAATGAGCAGCGCTTGATGCGCCCCTGCAGAATAAGCAGCAAGACGTTAAGGCTATAAGCCACAAACACACGAATAGTACATGTATGTACTGCATGTATAAAACAAATATTACTCCCTATAGAAATATATAAAACACTATTCCTGGATGCAAAAGAATAACATTTTCCAGAATTGCATAAAGATTTATTCTGAGAGATCGCAAATCCACCGCACGAAGTCCGTGAAGAGACGCGATGGATCACAATGGCGGATCTGTTAGCATAGATGTCATGCGTAAATCAACCTGTAGGGGGATATAGAAGACACCGTTAATAAAAAAGCATAAGGGACGCAGATCCTAATCACAGAAACACGGAATAACCCATATATTCTTAAAACCTGACCTGTTGGTGGCCCTTCAGGACTGGCGTTGGTCGCCCATGCACTCGCATAACTGGGTTCTCAACTTTAAAATCTGTGTTCATACCACTGAGCCACTAATTCAGGACTGACCATAAAATAGTTGTCCCATTTTGATATTTGGCTGGTTTTCAGATGCAAACGTGTCCTTTCTTGAAGCCCGGGGGCGTGGGTGTTAGTGCTGGTGAAATCCTGCATCTCCAGCCATCAGTAGACCAATTAAAGTATCATCGTTACCTAAGCATTCGTTGTTTTCACAATATCAATAGATTTTCTTGAAGGAAAACCGGCAGTGACCTCTACAGAGGATGAGAGCACAGCTGGGAGTAACTGAGCCAAGTGCTCAGCTATGAATGAGCTCAGCCTTTGTTGAGGGCAGCTGGTCTACTTTAAAAGATGCCATGAGTACAGAGACAGACCAACACAACGCCACAAAGAGCTCCCTCTTAACACAAGTTAAACACACCAGGCAAAGCCGGCTCTCCAGCACTGGGGAGCGATCCGTGCTTGTTTGAAGTATAATTCCTCTTGAAAAGCATCCCACTATGAAATGAGGCTGGTGTTCAAGAACCATCCCAAACTGGGGGGTGGAGGGGGGGAAGTCATTTTTTTCATGTGCCTAGGGGAACAAGGGACGGTAAATGGTCAGTGCCAGAACTGTTCTGAGCACAAAACTCTAGGTGACAAATGCCATAGGCTGGTGATGTGTCTATCTATATGTATAGAGCGATGGATTGTAATCGGGATATCGTGAGCCAGCACGGAAATGATACACAGATGCATGGATACATGGGAAGAAATTGAATTCTATGTGGATTATTTACATTTGTATTAATTATCTATAGTGAGAAAAGGGGTTCAAATATCTAGATGTTATATCTAGATAAATATCTATAATGTAAGCTGCCAATCTTGTAACTGGATTGACATAATGCTGGGGCTTTTAAGAGCAAATGTAAATATTTGTATAGCAGACCCTCCAACCATTGGGAATATGGCAATAAATACAGTATATTTTTGGTCAATGTGGGACACAGAATCTTACAACCCAGTGAGCGCCTCCTATAGACACTGTAACATGCGATTTATGATGTGCAAAGATCATTTCACGAATACAACATTTATTTCTGGATTTATTTGTACGCACAAATATATACATAGTAAAATAGTATATATACATAATAAAAGTAGTAATGCCTTCCATATAACCCGCTTATCATTAATGAAAACAATGGGTACACCTGATTTTATTAGGTATAGTACATAACAGATATGTAGCAGAGACTGTACCTAGGTACAGTGGAGGGTATGGTATAGGAAGATGAATCACGGTAGTACCATAGATCCTGTCGCCAAACCATGTTGCCAAAGGGCACGATTATAGTGCTGGCGGCGCGGGTGACGGTCACATGACGCGGCCGTCGCATCTAAAACAAATAATGTTGCCGTCTCTTGATACAGCTGCTCCGTCGCGCTTCCGCACGGTCACGCTCACTATGCGCAGCCCCATTGGACACCTGGTATTTGATTCTGTGGTGCGTGCGCCGCTGCCGGTGCTACAATCGCGGCCTAAGAGACATATTTGATTCTTCCATTTCCTTTTCCATTCATGGCATGGACAAAATGTGGCGCTTCTTCCTCCGTAATATTGCCAGGATCCACCCTTTCCTCTGTCATACTGCTAAAACTCTAATGCAAGCCCTTATCCTATCCCGTGTGGATTATTGTAACATACGGCTAACAGGCCTCCCAACTTTCTCCCTTGCAATCTATCCAAAATTCTGCTGCTAGAATAATTTCCCTTTCTCCCAAAACAGTCCTCTCCTCCTTAAATCCCTCTCCTGGCTTCCCATCACCTACAAAGTTCTCCTCCTTACATCCCTCTCCTGGCTTCCCGTCACGTACAAAGTTCTCCTCCTTACATCCCTCTCCTGGCTTCCCGTCACGTACAAAGTTCTCCTCCTTGCATCCCTCTCCTGGCTTCCCGTCACCTACAAAGTTCTCCTCCTTACATCCCTCTCCTGGCTTCCCATCACCTACAAAGTTCTCCTCCTTACATCCCTCTCCTGGCTTCCCGTCACCTACAAAGTTCTCCTCCTTACATACCTCTCCTGGCTTCCCGTCACCTACAAAGTTCTCCTCCTTGCATCCCTCTCCTGGCTTCCCGTCACCTACAAAGTTCTCCTCCTTACATCCCTCTCCTGGCTTCCCGTCACCTACAAAGTTCTCCTCCTTACATCCCTCTCCTGGCGTCCCGTCACCTACAAAGTTCTCCTCCTTACATCCCTCTCCTGGCTTCCCGTCACCTACAAAGTTCTCCTCCATACATCCCTCTCCTGGCGTCCCGTCACCTACAAAGTTCTCCTCCTTACCTTCAAGGCTCTCCCCTCATCAGCTCCTTCCTACACATCATCTCTGATCTCTAGTTATGCCCTCGCTCGTCTCCTGCGCTCTACCCATAACGGTCTCCTTTTCACCTCTACTGTTCTCTCTCGCCTTAAAACATTTTGCCCTCACTGCCCCTTACCTGCGGAACTCCCTCACCCTCAATATCCTCCAAGCACCTTCTCTCCCCAATCTAGACGAACCTGAAAACCCACCTCTTAAATGAAGCATCCCAATGGCCCGGACTCATGGCTACTGTCCCACAGTCCCTCCTGCCAAGCACTGCCATCTACTGCACTTATTCCCTCACCTGCTGTAACTCTCCCAACATATCACTTAGAGTGTAAGCTCTCCGGGGCAGGGATTTCCTTTCCTATTGTCTGACTTTGCTGTGCTTATTGTATTATAATTCCCTGTATTGTCTGTGTGAAACGCTGAGTACACTGGGGCACTATATAAAGATATAGATACAGGCCGTCCTCGGTTATCCAATGGAATCCGTTCTGGAAGTAGCGTTGGATAGTGAAGCTGTTGTAAAGCGAGTCCCATGTTAATTAGTGGCGGTGAACGTTGGATAACGCTTTCCGGCGTCGGATAACGCATTGCGGAGTCGAAACGGCCCATAGGGTTGCATTTGTAAAGTTAAACGTTGGATAGCGAGGACTACCTGTACATGTCTCTGTAGGGTTAATTTTGCAAGCTCACACAGGTATCAGCTCTTAAAACACTGACAGATGAAGGACACACATGATTGCAAAGAGAGGGAATTAACAGAAACCCATGGAGCAAATTATGTGGTACAGGATGAGAGAGAGGAAAGAGGGTGGGGGGAAGGTTGTGTGTGTATCCCTCTGTCAGAGTGATTCAATAAATACATCACTGTGGGTAGATGCCTGTACAAACAAAGCTAGATGGCCCCAACCAAGATGGCAGCCCAGGGATGCCAGTGACGTCACCAGGATCCATTTTGAGCCGCTAAAATGGGGAACCACGGGTTGTCCCCTTACCCGCGCCGCCTTGCACGGCACTCCCCCGGATTAGCGGCTGGGGCTCCGCTTGCTTTATACCCGAGCCAGTGGAGCACCGGTGTAATACGGAGGAGCCACTTGAAGCCGGAAGTGCGGCCTCGTTCCATGCGCCAGGGGCACTCTGTGTGCCCCCCCCCCCGGTGACTGCCGCCACTCCCCCCCTCACCCAGATAATTCTCACTCACAGCCGTCTTAAAATGGCGGTCTGATCACGTTACGTGCCTCCATCTTCTCACACCTTCCTCCCACCCGGGGGTTGCGGTTACTATGGTAACAGGGGAAAGGCGAGCACCAGCTGCCATCTTTACTGAGGGAAGTTGGCAGCTTCACCGTAGCAGAAAGCAGCCCTTCCCCTCAGAGATGTTACAGAGTACGTTCAAGTAAATCCTGCCCTGCTCTCCAATGACCAGAAACACAGCACTCTTATTAGTAGATAGAATTCATTGTAACGGAAATGCGTGTTATTACATGTCAACAAGTAACCCCAACGAGATCCAGCAGCGGCAGCAGCATCCCCCATCCCCCTCCTACCCAGACCCTCACAGGGATCTGTAACATTGTGTTCCAGGCTCCTCCTCCCCTTATGGAGCTAGCCCAGGCATTTTAACTAAGGGCTTTGCATTCTAGCAACCCATTAAACACCACACACGTTACACGATGGGCTGGGAGCCATGGCTTATTTTAATAAAGCACCACTGGGTGACGGGCCACCCAAGCCTTGCACCTTTAGGGTCTGCTGTGGGGTTTCTGGAAACATGGGAATCCATAGACACCACACACAGTGAGGGAGCTGAGACAGGAGCCCACGCTGAGGGGTGGGTGTGTTATGGGATCTAAGAGGGTCACCATGGTCGTCAATGAGCTCTACTAAGGTTTCCACAACCTTATTAATGGCAGCTCTGCCCTCAATGAAGATGTCGGCTGCATGCGTCATGAACACATCATGTGACCAGCGCGCCCCGTATTCGCCTCTTCTATTGGTCGCCTCATTGCCTGCTGTTCTGGACACTCTGCTCCCCGCCCGCCGCATTTTACCACCTCCTCCTCCGGGCTGCTGCAGATAAAGCGCACTCCCCCCTCCGCGCTGCCGAGATTCACCAGCATCCTGCAGACATGGACGTGGCAAATCAGGTGAGGGGAATAAAAAGGGGGAATGGGGGAGGGAAACCAGGGAGATGGGGTTAAGGGATGCAGAGGGGCGAAGAGAGGGAAACCATAGAAAAGGGAGAGAGGGTGGAAAGGAGAGAAAGAAATGTATAGGGAGGCGGGGTACAGCTGGGGTGACAGGAGGGAGGTGAAGGAGAGAGAGGACAGAAAGAAAGGAATGGGGGGAACATAGAAAGATGTGAACACGTGTATATGTATGGATATTTATATATTCGTGTGTGTGTGTATGTAATTTACACGTGTGTGTGTGATGTACACACATATGTGATGTTCCTCTCTCTCTCTCTCTCTATATATATATATATATATATATATATATATATATATATATATATATATATATATATATATATATATATCTGTCTCTCTCACACACCACATATGTGTGTGTACATCACACATATATATGTATGTGTGATCTCTCTCTCTCTCTCTCTCTCTCTCTCTCTCTCTCTCTCTCTCTCTCTCTCTATATATATATATATATATATATATTTAGAGAGAGAGACAGAAAGAGAGAGAGAGAGAGAAACATCACATATGTGTGTACATCACACACACACATATATATATATATATATATGTGTGTGTGATGTACACACACATATGTGTTGTGTGAGAGAGAGAGACAGACACCATGTTTAAATAGATTTTTCATATGGAATTTCCCAGGTAAGGCGTGTACGTGTCTCTCTTTATTCCAGTCTGTATTATGTCGGTGTATACACCTCGATATTGTCTGCTCCTATATGTAATGTGTGTGAGAATTACGGTTGTATGTTGGTGTATTTGTGTGCCAGCTGCTGTATTAGTGTATTTGTTGTGTGTGTGTGTGTGTGTGTGTGTGTGTGTGTGTGTGTGTGTGTGTGTGTGTGTATGTGAGAGCTGTGCATGTCGCTTTCTAATGGCTGTGTGTGTTTTGTGTAACAGCTGCTGTTTTTGTTGCGTGTGAGTGATGGCTGTGTGTGTATGTGTGATGCGTGTAAGGGTTGTGTGTGTATGTGTGCGTGATGGTTCTGTGCATGTGATGTGGCTTTGTAAGGGTTCTATGTGCATGTTTTGTTTAATGGCTGTATGTGTATGTTTGATTAGTGTGTGTGTGTGTGTGTGTGCGGGTGTGTGTGTGTGTGTGTGTGTGTGTGTGGCTTTATCCCTGAAGGCAGAGGGGGACAGCAGAGAGGGGACAGCACAAACAGAGAGAGGGGGACACCATAGAGAGGGACAGCCAAGAGTGGGGGAGAGAGGGGCAGAGGGGGACAGCACAGAGACAGAGAGGGGCAGAGGGGGACTGCACAGAAGGACAGGGGGACGACAGTGAAGGGATAGCACAGAGGGAGAGGGGACAGAGAGGAGGGACAGCACAGAGGGAGAGGGGACAGAGACGAGGGACAGCACAGAGGGAGAGGGGACAGCACAGAGGGGAGATGAGAGATTTCAGCACCTAGGACAGAGGAGTAGCAGGAGGTTGGCAGGGAATAGACAGAGAGAGCTGTCACATTGCGGTCTCTGTCTCTCCTGCAGCTGGTGGCTGGGGGACAGTTCCGCGTAATAAAGGAGCCCCTGGGATTTATCAAACTCCTGGAGTGGGTGAGTGTGCCAGGCCTCTCTCCGGGGCTGGGGTTTCCCTTCCTATCGCCTCATTTTATATTCACTGCACTTTTTGTATTACAGTTCTCTTTAGCGTACGGTCTCTTTTGGAAAGCGCTGAGAACCCTGTTGTCACTTTATAAAAAATATATACACACATATCCGGGTCTCTATTACCCCTCTCTCTGTCTGGCACACGCGCACACACATATCCGGGTCTCTATTACCCCTCTCTCTGTCTGGCACACGCGCACACACATATCCGGGTCTCTATTACCCCTCTCTCTGTCTGGCACACGCGCACACACATATATTTAAGTATATATCTTTATTTGTATAGCATCATGCATGTACGTCACGTTTCACCTCCGTACATCTGGTCTGCATGCAAAGCTGAGAAATATCAGCACATATTGACTCTGTGAGTTCTCACACCCTGTGTTCCACTATAATCCTCTTTGCTATGTGCCATCGCTGATGCTTCTATAAATACCCGTCAGTCTCTGTGGAAATGCAGGAGGTCAGAATCCTTCTCTAGATTAATCTCCGGATAAACCCTGCCCGGGCTGCCGGCTGTGAGCACTGCACACAGTGCTATTACCCCCCACATGTGATGGGACAGGCCCTGCTCACAGCGCTATTACCCCCCACATGTGATGGGACAGGCCCTGCTCACAGCGCTATCACCCCCCACATGTGGTGGTACAGGCCCAGCTCACAGCGCTATCACCCCCCACATGTGGTGGGACAGGCCCAGCTCACAGCGCTATTACCCCCCACATGTGGTGGTACAGGCCCTGCTCACAGCGCTATCACCCCCCACATGTGGTGGTACAGGCCCATCTCACAGCGCTATCACCCCCCACATGTGGTGGGACAGGCCCTGCTCACAGCGCTATCACCCCCCACATGTGGTGGTACAGGCCCTGCTCACAGCGCTATCACCCCCCACATGTGGTGGTACAGGCCCATCTCACAGCGCTATCACCCCCCACATGTGGTGGTACAGGCCCATCTCACAGCGCTATCACCCCCCACATGTGGTGGTACAGGCCCAGCTCACAGCGCTATCACCCCCCACATGTGGTGGGACAGGCCCAGCTCACAGCGCTATCACCCCCACATGTGGTGGGACAGGCCCTGCTCACAGCGCTATCACCCCCCACATGAGATGGGACAGGCCCAGCTCACAGCGCTATCACTCCCCACATGTGGTGGGACAGGCCCTGCTCACAGCGCTATCACCCCCCACATGAGATGGGACAGGCCCAGCTCACAGCGCTATCACCCCCCACATGTGGTGGGACAGGCCCAGCTCACAGCGCTATCACCCCCCACATGTGATGGGACAGGCCCTGCTCACAGCGCTATCACCCCCCACATGTGGTGGTACAGGCCCAGCTCACAGCGCTATCACCCCCCACATGTGGTGGGACAGGCCCAGCTCACAGCGCTATCACCCCCCACATGTGGTGGGACAGGCCCAGCTCACAGCGCTATCACCCCCCACATGTGGTGGGACAGGCCCATCTCACAGCGCTATCACCCCCCACATGTGGTGGGACAGGCCCAGCTCACAGCGCTATCACCCCCACATGTGGTGGTACAGGCCCAGCTCACAGCGCTATCAGCCCCACATGTGGTGGGACAGGCCCAGCTCACAGCGCTATCACCCCCCACATGTGGCGGGACAGGCCCAGCTCACAGCGCTATCACCCCCACATGTGGTGGGACAGGCCCATCTCACAGCGCTATCACCCCCCACATGTGGTGGGACAGGCCCAGCTCACAGCGCTATCACCCCCCACATGTGGCGGGACAGTCCCAGCTCACAGCGCTATCACCCCCACATGTGGTGGGACAGGCCCAGCTCACAGCGCTATCACCCCCCACATGTGGGACAGGCCCATCTCACAGCGCTATCACCCCCCACATGTGGTGGGACAGTCCCAGCTCACAGCGCTATCACCCCCCACATGTGGCGGGACAGGCCCAGCTCACAGCGCTATCACCCCCCACATGTGGCGGGACAGGCCCAGCTCACAGCGCTATCACCCCCCACATGTGGCGGGACAGGCCCAGCTCACAGCGCTATCACCCCCACATGTGGGACAGGCCCAGCTCACAGCGCTATCACCCCCCACATGTGGCGGGACAGGCCCAGCTCACAGCGCTATCACCCCCCACATGTGGCGGGACAGGCCCAGCTCACAGCGCTATCACCCCCACATGTGGGACAGGCCCAGCTCACAGCGCTATCACCCCCCACATGTGGCGGGACAGGCCCAGCTCACAGCGCTATCAGCCCCACATGTGGTGGGACAGGCCCATCTCACAGCGCTATCACCCCCCACATGTGGCGGGACAGGCCCAGCTCACAGCGCTATCGCCCCCCACATGTGGTGGGACAGGCCCAGCTCACAGCGCTATCACCCCCCACATGTGGTGGGACAGGCCCAGCTCACAGCGCTATCACCCCCCACATGTGGCGGGACAGGCCCAGCTCACAGCGCTATCACCCCCCACATGTGGTGGGACAGGCCCAGCTCACAGCGCTATCACCCCCCACATGTGGTGGGACAGGCCCATCTCACAGCGCTATCACCCCCCACATGTGGTGGGACAGGCCCATCTCACAGCGCTATCGCCCCCCACATGTGGTGGGACAGGCCCAGCTCACAGCGCTATCACCCCCCACATGTGGTGGGACAGGCCCATCTCACAGCGCTATCACCCCCCACATGTGGGACAGGCCCAGCTCACAGCGCTATCACCCCCCACATGTGGTGGGACAGGCCCATCTCACAGCGCTATCACCCCCCACATGTGGGACAGGCCCAGCTCACAGCGCTATCACCCCCCACATGTGGGACAGGCCCTGCTCACAGCGCTATCACCCCCCACATGTGGGACAGGCCCTGCTCACAGCGCTATCACCCCCACATGTGGTGGGACAGGCCCATCTCACAGCGCTATCACCCCCCACATGTGGTGGGACAGGCCCATCTCACAGCGCTATCACCCCCCACATGTGGGACAGGCCCAGCTCACAGCGCTATCACCCCCCACATGTGGTGGGACAGGCCCAGCTCACAGCGCTATCACCCCCCACATGTGGTGGGACAGGCCCAGCTCACAGCGCTATCACCCCCCACATGTGGTGGGACAGGCCCAGCTCACAGCGCTATCACCCCCACATGTGGGACAGGCCCAGCTCACAGCGCTATCACCCCCCACATGTGGTGGGACAGGCCCATCTCACAGCGCTATCACCCCCCACATGTGGTGGGACAGGCCCATCTCACAGCGCTATCACCCCCCACATGTGGTGGGACAGGCCCAGCTCACAGCGCTATCACCCCCCACATGTGGGACAGGCCCAGCTCACAGCGCTATCACCCCCCACATGTGGGACAGGCCCATCTCACAGCGCTATCACCCCCCACATGTGGGACAGGCCCATCTCACAGCGCTATCACCCCCCACATGTGGCGGGACAGGCCCAGCTCACAGCGCTATCACCCCCCACATGTGGGACAGGCCCATCTCACAGCGCTATCACCCCCCACATGTGGCGGGACAGGCCCAGCTCACAGCGCTATCACCCCCCACATGTGGTGGGACAGGCCCTGCTCACAGCGCTATCACCCCCCACATGTGGTGGGACAGGCCCATCTCACAGCGCTATCACCCCCCACATGTGGTGGGACAGGCCCAGCTCACAGCGCTATCACCCCCCACATGTGGGACAGGCCCAGCTCACAGCGCTATCACCCCCCACATGTGGGACAGGCCCAGCTCACAGCGCTATCACCCCCCACATGTGGTGGGACAGGCCCATCTCACAGCGCTATCACCCCCCACATGTGGTGGGACAGGCCCAGCTCACAGCGCTATCACCCCCCACATGTGGTGGGACAGGCCCATCTCACAGCGCTATCACCCCCACATGTGGTGGGACAGGCCCATCTCACAGCGCTATCACCCCCCACATGTGGTGGGACAGGCCCTGCTCACAGCGCTATCACCCCCCACATGTGGCGGGACAGGCCCAGCTCACAGCGCTATCACCCCCACATGTGGTGGGACAGGCCCAGCTCACAGCGCTATCACCCCCCACATGTGGGACAGGCCCAGCTCACAGCGCTATCACCCCCCACATGTGGGACAGGCCCAGCTCACAGCGCTATCACCCCCCACATGTGGGACAGGCCCTGCTCACAGCGCTATCACACCCCACATGTGGCGGGACAGGCCCAGCTCACAGCGCTATCACCCCCCACATGTGGTGGGACAGGCCCAGCTCACAGCGCTATCACCCCCCACATGTGGGACAGGCCCAGCTCACAGCGCTATCACCCCCCACATGTGGTGGGACAGGCCCAGCTCACAGCGCTATCACCCCCACATGTGGTGGGACAGGCCCAGCTCACAGCGCTATCACCCCCACATGTGGCGGGACAGGCCCATCTCACAGCGCTATCACCCCCCACATGTGGTGGGACAGGCCCAGCTCACAGCGCTATCACCCCCCACATGTGGTGGGACAGGCCCAGCTCACAGCGCTATCACCCCCCACATGTGGGACAGGCCCATCTCACAGCGCTATCACCCCCCACATGTGGGACAGGCCCATCTCACAGCGCTATCACCCCCCCCCCCCCACATGTGGTGGGACAGGCCCAGCTCACAGCGCTATCACCCCCCACATGTGGGACAGGCCCAGCTCACAGCGCTATCACCCCCCACATGTGGGACAGGCCCTGCTCACAGCGCTATCACCCCCCACATGTGGGACAGGCCCAGCTCACAGCGCTATCACCCCCACATGTGGTGGGACAGGCCCAGCTCACAGCGCTATCACCCCCCACATGTGGCGGGACAGTCCCAGCTCACAGCGCTATCACCCCCACATGTGGTGGGACAGGCCCAGCTCACAGCGCTATCACCCCCACATGTGGTGGGACAGGCCCAGCTCACAGCGCTATCACCCCCCACATGTGGCGGGACAGGCCCATCTCACAGCGCTATCACCCCCCACATGTGGCGGGACAGGCCCAGCTCACAGCGCTATCACCCCCACATGTGGTGGGACAGGCCCATCTCACAGCGCTATCACCCCCCACATGTGGTGGGACAGGCCCAGCTCACAGCGCTATCACCCCCACATGTGGCGGGACAGGCCCAGCTCACAGCGCTATCACCCCCCACATGTGGTGGGACAGGCCCATCTCACAGCGCTATCACCCCCCCCCCCCCACATGTGGTGGGACAGGCCCAGCTCACAGCGCTATCACCCCCCCCCCCCCACATGTGGTGGGACAGGCCTAGCTCACAGCGCTATCACCCCCCCCCCACACACACATGTGGTGGGACAGGCCCATCTCACAGCGCTATCACCCCCACATGTGGTGGGACAGGCCCAGCTCACAGCGCTATCACCCCCCACATGTGGGACAGGCCCAGCTCACAGCGCTATCACCCCCCACATGTGGTGGGACAGGCCCAGCTCACAGCGCTATCACCCCCCACATGTGGCGGGACAGGCCCAGCTCACAGCGCTATCACCCCCCACATGTGGCGGGACAGGCCCAGCTCACAGCGCTATCACCCCCACATGTGGGACAGGCCCATCTCACAGCGCTATCACCCCCACATGTGATGGGACAGGCCCAGCTCACAGTGCTATCACCCCCACATGTGATGGGACAGGCCCAGCTCACAGCGCTATCAGCCCCACATGTGGTGGGACAGGCCCAGCTCACAGCGCTATCAGCCCCACATGTGGTGGGACAGGCCCATCTCACAGCGCTATCACCCCCACATGTGGTGGGACAGGCCCAGCTCACAGCGCTATCACCCCCCACATGTGGTGGGACAGGCCCAGCTCACAGCGCTATCACCCCCACATGTGGTGGGACAGGCCCATCTCACAGCGCTATCACCCCCACATGTGGTGGGACAGGCCCAGCTCACAGCGCTATCACCCCCACATGTGGTGGGACAGGCCCAGCTCACAGCGCTATCACCCCCACATGTGGTGGGACAGGCCCTGCTCACAGCGCTATCACCCCCCACATGTGGGACAGGCCCAGCTCACAGCGCTATCACCCCCACATGTGGTGGGACAGGCCCTGCTCACAGCGCTATCACCCCCCACATGTGGTGGGACAGGCCCAGCTCACAGCGCTATCACCCCCCACATGTGGTGGGACAGGCCCAGCTCACAGCGCTATCACCCCCACATGTGGGACAGGCCCAGCTCACAGCGCTATCACCCCCCACATGTGGTGGGACAGGCCCATCTCACAGCGCTATCACCCCCCACATGTGGCGGGACAGGCCCATCTCACAGCGCTATCACCCCCCACATGTGGCGGGACAGGCCCAGCTCACAGCGCTATCACCCCCCACATGTGGTGGGACAGGCCCAGCTCACAGCGCTATCACCCCCCACATGTGGCGGGACAGGCCCATCTCACAGCGCTATCACCCCCCACATGTGGCGGGACAGGCCCAGCTCACAGCGCTATCACCCCCCACATGTGGTGGGACAGGCCCAGCTCACAGCGCTATCACCCCCCACATGTGGTGGGACAGGCCCAGCTCACAGCGCTATCACCCCCCACATGTGGCGGGACAGGCCCATCTCACAGCGCTATCACCCCCCACATGTGGCGGGACAGGCCCAGCTCACAGCGCTATCACCCCCCACATGTGGTGGGACAGGCCCAGCTCACAGCGCTATCACCCCCACATGTGGTGGGACAGGCCCATCTCACAGCGCTATCACCCCCCACATGTGGTGGGACAGGCCCAGCTCACAGCGCTATCACCCCCCACATGTGGCGGGACAGGCCCAGCTCACAGCGCTATCACCCCCCACATGTGGCGGGACAGGCCCATCTCACAGCGCTATCACCCCCCCCCCCCCCACATGTGGTGGGACAGGCCCAGCTCACAGCGCTATCACCCCCCCCCCCCCACATGTGGTGGGACAGGCCCAGCTCACAGCGCTATCACCCCCCACATGTGGTGGGACAGGCCCAGCTCACAGCGCTATCACCCCCCCCCCCACATGTGGTGGGACAGGCCCAGCTCACAGCGCTATCACCCCCCCCCCCCCACATGTGGTGGGACAGGCCCAGCTCACAGCGCTATCACCCCCCCCCCCCCCACATGTGGTGGGACAGGCCCAGCTCACAGCGCTATCACCCCCCCCCCCCCCCACATGTGGTGGGACAGGCCCAGCTCACAGCGCTATCACCCCCCCCCCCACATGTGGTGGGACAGGCCCAGCTCACAGCGCTATCACCCCCCCCCCACATGTGGTGGGACAGGCCCAGCTTACAGCGCTATCACCCCCCCCCCCCCCCGCCACATGTGGTGGGACAGGCCCAGCTCACAGCGCTATCACCCCCCCCCCCCCACATGTGGTGGGACAGGCCCAGCTCACAGCGCTATCACCCCCCCCCCCCCCACATGTGGTGGGACAGGCCCAGCTCACAGCGCTATCACCCCCCCCCCCCACATGTGGTGGGACAGGCCCAGCTCACAGCGCTATCACCCCCCCCCCCCCCCCACATGTGGTGGGACAGGCCCAGCTCACAGCGCTATCACCCCCCCCGCCACATGTGGTGGGACAGGCCCAGCTCACAGCGCTATCACCCCCCCCCCCCCCACATGTGGTGGGACAGGCCCAGCTCACAGCGCTATCACCCCCCCCCCCCCCCCCACATGTGGTGGGACAGGCCCAGCTCACAGCGCTATCACCCCCCCCCCCCCCCACATGTGGTGGGACAGGCCCAGCTCACAGCGCTATCACCCCCCCCCCCCACATGTGGTGGGACAGGCCCAGCTCACAGCGCTATCACCCCCCCGCCACATGTGGTGGGACAGGCCCAGCTCACAGCGCTATCACCCCCCCCCCCCCCACATGTGGTGGGACAGGCCCAGCTCACAGCGCTATCACCCCCCCCCCCCCCACATGTGGTGGGACAGGCCCAGCTCACAGCGCTATCACCCCCCCCCCCCCCACATGTGGTGGGACAGGCCCAGCTCACAGCGCTATCACCCCCCCCCCCACATGTGGTGGGACAGGCCCAGCTCACAGCGCTATCACCCCCCCGCCACATGTGGTGGGACAGGCCCAGCTCACAGCGCTATCACCCCCCCCCCCACATGTGGTGGGACAGGCCCAGCTTACAGCGCTATCACCCCCCCCCCCCGCCACATGTGGTGGGACAGGCCCAGCTCACAGCGCTATCACCCCATGCATCTCCTCCGCTCTTCCTCCCACTCCTATTTCTTTAGCTGTGTTAACCATCTCGGGCCCTGGTAATTGGTTCACACGGCTCCACTGGCACAGAAACATTATGGCCCATGTCTGCTAAGCCGTCTTCCGCCGTATGGCACCGGTCAATGCTGGAAGACATCTGGGAACCCCTTGATGTCAAGCGCCTATAAAGAAGGGGTTCTCAACTCCAGTCCTCAGGAACCCCCAACTGGTCAGGTTTTAGGGATAACCCTGCTTCAGCACAGGTGGCTCAATCAGTCCCTGCTTCAGTCCGGGTGGTTCAATAGGTGGCTTCGACTGAGCCACTGATTGAGCCACCTGTGCTGAAGCAAGGACTGATTGAGCCCCCTGTGCTGAAGCTGGGATATCTATAAAAACTGACCTGTTGGGGGTGTTCCTGAGGATTGGAGTGAGCACCCTGCTATAAGAGGTATCTTCTGGAAGAACCCCCCCGCTCCCCCAAACATTGAAAAGATACTTGTATTCCCCGGTGCCTGCATCCAATCAGATAACAAGCAGCTGAGCCCATCTATTTCCCACCCACACGCTGGCTGTGCAGCACCTGGCTGTGTAGGGGTTAACAAACAATTTCTCTTACTGACTTTCATCGCTGTATATATGTACTCGCTGATATACCCGGCGTTGCCCGGGATTGCAGGGGCGGCGGCCGTGAAGGGCGGGGGGCGTGAGGGGGCGTGAATGCCATGTTCTCTAGAGAATGCGCTAACAGTGAATTGACCTGTTTCTCACTATACTGAATACATGGGATATCTATCTATGTGCTGTAAGCCGCCTCCCATTGTCAGAGAAGAGTTCAGCTCCATTTAAATTAATGGAACTAAAATCTTCTACAGACCGGAGAAGCCACATCGCAGGATGTTGGGACACGGCCTTTGCTGACCAGCTATTTGCTATTTCTCTCTCTCTCTCTCTGGATATTTCTCTCTTTCTCTCTCTCTCTGGATATTTCTCTCTCTCTCTCTCTCGATCTGTCTCTCTCTCTCTGGATCTGTCTCTCTCTCTGGATCTGTCTCTCTCTCACTCTCTCTGGATCTGTCTTTCTCTCACTCTCTCTGGATCTGTCTCTCTCTCTGGATATTTCTCTCTCTCTCTCTCTGGATCATCCCCATCCTTTTCTCCCTTGATCTCCCTCTTTGGCTTCTGGATCTCTTTCTCTCTGGATCTGCATCTCTTTCTTCCTTGATCTCTCTCTCTCTGTCTCTCTGTCTCTGTCTGTGTCTCTCTCTCTCTCTCCCTCCCTGTCTCTGTCTCTCTCTGTCTCTCTCTCCCTGTCTCTCTCTCCCTGTCTCTCTCTCCCTGTCTCTCTCTCCCTGTCTCTCTCTCTCTCTCTCTCTCTCTCTCCCTGTCTCTCTCTCTGTCTCTCTCTCTCCCTCTCTCTCTCTCCCTGTCTCTCTCTCCCTCTCCCTGTCTCTCTCTCCCTCTCCCTGTCTCTCACTCTGAATCTTTCTGGATCTCCCTGTCTCTATCTGTCTGGGATCCCCCCTCTTTCTGGATCCCCCTGTCACTTTCACTCTTCATCCCCCTGTCTATGCCTGGGATCCCTGGATCTCTCTGGATCTCCCTCTCTCTCTCTCTTGCAGCTCTTCTCTATCTTTGCCTTCGCAACATGTGGAAGTTATTCTGGACAGTTCAGCCTGAGCGTTGACTGTACCTCCAACAGGAATGACAGCAACCTGAATATTAAAGTAGACTTTGAATACCCCTTTAAGTGAGTTTGACCAGTCAAGATGCCACGTGACCTTTCACATCTCCTAATTGCCCCTCACCCCACCCTTCCACCTCACCTGCTGACCTTTTGCGCACCCCATGACTGCTCACCCCCTTCTCTGTCCTACCACAACCTTCCTCAATCTCTCTGCCCTTCTCACCTTTCTTTCCTCACCTGTCCCCTAATTACCCTGACCTCTAATTACCCTGACCTCTCTCCCTTACGCCTCCTGGTTTGTCCTTGTCCCCCTACTGATCTCTTCTCTCTCACCCCGCAGGCTGCACCAGGAGTACTTTGAAGCCCCCACATGCATAGGGGGCGCCACTACCAAGGTGTTCTTGTCGGGAGATTACTCCTCCTCCGCCGAGTTCTTCGTCACGGTGGCCGTGTTCGCCTTCCTGTACGCGCTGGGGGCCCTCGGCGTGTACATCTTCCTGCAGAACAAATACCGCGAGAACAACAAGGGCCCCATGATCGTAAGACAGCCCGTATACACCCCGGGAAGCCACGGACCCCACACCCAGTCTGACCAGTGCAGCCAGATGAGCAGGGGGGTCAGGAGGACGCACACTGCACACACACACACCACCCTCACCTCTGACCTCAGGCCTTTACATCTCTGGCCCCTAAACACACACACACACACACACACACACACACCTCAATGTCTGATTTGGGCTCTCCTATACTAGTCTTGTGTTCCTCTCTGTCTCCTAATATTGCTATGTATTCTTCTCTTTGTCACCACGTCTCTTCCTTTTTATCTTGCCCTGTTTTTCTTCTGTCTTACTCTTATCTCCCTCTTTCTTACCCTCTCACTCCGCCTTTCTCCTCTGTCCCTCTCATTTTCTCTCTTTCCCCATTTCTCTCTCCTCTCATTTCTCTTTTTCTCCTTCTTTCCCCTTCCCTCTTCCTTCTGCCTCTCCCCCCTTCCTTCTACCTCTCCCCCTTCCCTCTCCATCCATCTTTCCTCTTCTCTCTCTCCCCCTTCTCTCTCCCCCCTTCCCTCTCAATCCATCTTTCCTCTTCTCTCTCTCCCCCTTCCCTCTCCATCCATCTCTACTCTTCTCTCTCTCCCCCTTCCCTCTCCATCCATCTCTCCTCTTCTCTCTCTCTCCCTTCCCTCTCCATCCATCTCTCCTCTTCTCTCTCTCCCCCCTTCCCTCTCCATCCATCTCTTCTCTTCTCTCTCCCCCTTTCCCTCTATATCCATCTCTCCTCTTCTCTCTCTCCCCCCTTCCCTCTCCATCCATCTCTCCTCTTCTCTCTCTCCCCCCTTCCCTCTCCATCCATCTCTCCTCTTCTCTCTCTCCCCCCTTCCCTCTCCATCCATCTCTCCTCTTCCCTCTCCATCCATCTCTCCTCTTCTCTCTCTCCCCCCTTCCCTCTCCATCCATCTCTCCTCTTCTCTCTCTCCCCCCTTCCCTCTCCATCCATCTCTCCTCTTCTCTCTCTCCCCCCTTCCCTCTCCATCCATCTCTCCTCTTCTCTCTCTCCCCCCTTCCCTCTCCATCCATCTCTCCTCTTCTCTCTCTCCCCCCTTCCCTCTCCATCCATCTCTCCTCTTCTCTCTCTCCCCCCTTCCCTCTCCATCCATCTCTCCTCTTCTCTCTCTCCCCCCTTCCCTCTCCATCCATCTCTCCTCTTCTCTCTCTCCCCCCCCCCTTCCCTCTCCATCCATCTCTCCTCTTCTCTCTCTCCCCCCTTCCCTCTCCATCTGCCTCTCCCCCCTTCCCTCTACTTCTGCCTCTCCCCCTTCCTCCTACCTCTATCCCCCCCCTTCCCTCTCCTCTTTGCTCTCTCCCTGCCCCCCCCCCCCCCACAACCCCCCACTCCTCTTCCTTTCCAGGACTGCATAGTGACAGCCGTTTTCACCTTCCTGTGGCTGGTCAGTTCCAGCGCTTGGGCCAAAGGCCTGTCTGATGTTAAGCTGGCGACTGACCCTGAGAATTTGATCAGGGATGAAATCACGGCATGCGATAAAGAATCCAAAAACATATGCCAAGAACTGAAGGAACCCATCATGTCCGGGCTCAATACCTCTGTGGTGAGTAACTGCGCTGGCCACCCCGCCAGTAACCCAGTGGTCACCTTGTGCCTAACCAGTGCTGTCCTCCTATGGTCATAGTGTGTATTACAACTGTGTGTTCTTACGTGGAGTAGAGCTGCCCTCCTGTGGTCACTGTTTGCATTACAGTAATTCCCTTTGTGTTAATATTGTGCGTTACGGTATTGTGTAAAATACGGTAACAAAGGAGGGGGAGATAGTGCCATGGTACCTTTTTATTGGACCAACAAGTACAGGAGCGGCCAACTCCAGTCCTCAAGGGCCACCAACAGGTCAGGTTTTTAAGGTACCTCTGCTTCAGCAGAGGTGGCTCAGTCAACGAATGAGCCACTGATTGAGACACCTGTGCTGAAGCAGGGATATCCTGAAAACCTGACCTGTTGGTGGCCCTTGAGGACTGGAGTTGGACATCCCTTGAACAAGTAGGTGATATGTTACAAGCTTTCAAACTGCTTAGGGTTCTTCATCAGGTCGAGGGTTCGAAAGTGTGTAACAGATCATCTTCTTGTTGGTCCAATAGCTAAACAGGTGAGATTCAAGCATCAACACTTTATAGTACTGTACAGACCAAGTGGATACATCGTGTAATAGAGTCAATAAAAAAAAACAGTGAATCATCAGTGAACAAGTAAAAAAAATGAGTACAACACATCCATGAGCAGTGCGGCTTTGTAAGACTTTTTCCAATCGTGTGATACATACAAATCAAGCGTGTTGAGGAGTATATCTCCTTAACCAGGCGACTGGTCTTCAGGATCGCTTGCGTTCTGCTCAAGGATGTCTTCTTTCTACCCCCTTTTGTATCTAAAGCCCTCTCCCGCCTTGAACCTTTCTCACTGACTGCCCCGCACCTCTGGAATGCCCTTCCCCTCAATGCCCGACTAGCACCCTCTCTATCCACCTTTAAGACCCACCTTAAAACACACCTGCTACTCTACACCTCATACATAAAGCTTGGCCCCCTGCAGACGCACTTACCAGAACGCCCTGCTACTGTCTCTGTATGTCCTTCCTACCTACCAATTAGATTGTAAGCTCTTCGGGGCAGGGACTCCTTTTCCTAAATGTCACTTTTATGTCTGAAGCACTTATTCCCATGACCTGTTATGTTATTTATATGATTATCACGTGTATTACTGCTCTGTAGCGCTGTGTACATTAATGGCGCTATATAAATAAAGATATACATACATACATACAAACAAACAAACAAACAAACATATTTATTTATTTATCAAATGTGTTACCAGGAAGTAATGCATTGAGAGTTACCGCTCGTTTTCAGGTATGTCCTGGTTAAGATGACAAATAATTCATGGTTACAAATACATGGCTACATAAGTGAGCAGGGTATACATTATATACAAGACATTGCATGCACAGTTAAAGAAAATATATATTATGGGCGCATGAAACAGTTACAGACCAGATTACAATGTGAGACAGCCTTAGTTTTGAAAGAACTTAAACTGGTGGTGGATGTGAGGGTCTCCGGTAGACTGTTCCAGTTTTGGGGTGCACGGTAACAGAAGGAGGAGCGGCCGGATACTTTGCTGAACCTTGGGACCATGAACAGTCCCTTGGAGTCAGATCTCAGATGATAAGTGCTGCGTGTGGTAGGGGGTGAGGAGCTTGTTCAGGTAGCTGGGTAGCTTGCCCAGAAAGTATTTGAAGGCGAGACAGGTGAGATGAACTTTGCGCCTAGAGTCAAGTGTTGACCAATCTAGTTCTTTGAGCATTTCGCAGCGATGTGTGTTGTAGTTGCATTGATGAACAAAGCGGCATATTGACTTGTAGAGGGTGTCTAGTTTGGTGAGGTGGGTTTGGGGTGCCGAGCCGTATACTATGTCCCCATAGTCGATAATAGGCATTAGCATCTGCTGTGCGATACGCTTTCTGACCAGCAGACTTAGGGAGGATTTGTTCCTGTAAAGTACCCCTAGTTTGGCATAGGTTTTGGATGTCAGAGTATCAATGTGCAACCCAAATGTTAAGTGGGAGTCAAACCATAAGCCCAGGTATTTAAAACTAGTAACAGGGGTTAGGGTGGTGTTAGCGCTGGTTCTGATCTGGAGCTCAGTCACTGGAAGCTTTAAAAATGTATCCTT
This sequence comes from Ascaphus truei, assembly GCF_040206685.1. Taxonomy (NCBI): domain Eukaryota; kingdom Metazoa; phylum Chordata; class Amphibia; order Anura; family Ascaphidae; genus Ascaphus; species Ascaphus truei. The sequence goes on from NW_027457052.1 coordinate 44,588, forward strand.
GGCCCCAAATCCCATTGTTACAGTTTTATTCTGGACCCAGGCTCATATGTAGCATGCGAGTAAGTCCATGTAGCTTACCTCGTCCCCTTTTAGGCCGAGTTCAGGGTGGATGCTTCGGCCGTGAGCGTCCGTGCGCGCCTCCGCCGCATGCTCCTGCAGCCCAGCGATCTGTGCCGTGGCTGCAGGAGTTGGGCCGCAGCATTGGGGGGCGTGGCGAACGTGTCCGGATCGGGTTTGCTTAACCAGCTCACGTGACGCGACCGTAGCTCGAAATATCATTTTGGTTTGTAGCGGCAAAAAGTAGCAGCGTCAACGCTGCACTTTGCCGCCGGTGGCGTTTTCAGTTTGAAAACTCCCACCGAACAACCCGAAATTGTGACGGACGTGGCACGTCGCGTAGCAAGCCCCCCTGAACTCGGCCTTAAAGCACACAAAGTCCTTCTATTTTCTTCAACTTTATTGAGGGGAGTTAACAGAAGTATAAAAGTTCTATATGTGGATTGTGCTAGCAGATCTCTCTTGTCAGGAGAATAACCTATGAGAGGAAGGTGTCCTGCTATGGGGGAGTGCTTCTCTGAGGGGAAGGTAAAAAGGATTCCCTTTCTGAGGGAGCAGTGGAAGATGTGTCTACTCACTTTGGCTGCTTGTTGGGAAAGAGGGAGCACACTTTCCTGTCAGACAGGAACACACTAAGGGGCATAGCAATGTGCAGATAAAGCAGGGGGAGAGGGCTAAACCAAACTCTAACTGTGAGTATTGGTAGGTTGCCATGGCAACTGACTAGAAGCTGTCTAAAAGGGAATTACTTGTAACAACTATGTTGCAATATACACAGCTCTAGCTGCTTCAGAGCAGGGAAAACATGTAAGTTCAGCTGGGGAGGGCTGGCTGCCCGAGGGCAGGAAAAATACACAGAAATAAACACTCCTGTTCCAGGACAAGTCTTGTCAGTGTTTAAAAACAGTTTTATTTGGGAAATCCAGTTTTCGAGTCTCAAAGTCAGACTGAAGTATGTGTTGAAGGTCGGAGAGGCTATGGCTGTGTGCATATAGGATTGTGTCATCTGCATACATGTGTATTGAGGCTTCCTTACAAGCTGTAGGAAGATCATTGGTGAACACTGAGAAGAGTAGGGGCCCCAGAACAGAGCCTTGCGGGACACCACAGGTGATATCCAGGGGGTTGGAGTTAGAGCCTGAGATGGACACATGTTGGGATCTTCCTGATAGGTAGGACTGAAACCAGTTTAAAGCATGCTTCCCTATTCCAGAGCACTGGAGTTTGTTAAGCAGGATAGCATGATCAGCAGGATCAAAAGCCTTTGCAAAATCTAGGAATACTGCACCAGTGAGTTGTCCCCGTTCCATTCCACACTGGATCTCATTGCAAATTTGTAGCAGGGTAGTTACGGTGGAGTGTTTGGGGCGAAAGCCAGATTGAAATTGGCTAGGGACATTTGTCTTGGTGTAGTAATCGCTTAATTGGGAGTGGACACATTTTCCCATGACTTTGGGTAGTATTGGGAGAAGGGAGATTGTAGTTTGAGACATACACTTTTTAGATAAGTTATGTTGGGTAAAAACAGTAACAATAACCCCCCTCCCCCCCCCCCCCGTACAGCATACAGCATGGGGCAAATGATAAGAATCACCTATCTGCTTACAAACAGAGGGTGCAAACAGGGAACGAGACCACTCTGGGTCCAAAACAGAACGCTAGCGCTGTGCTGCAGCTGGGAACAACCGCCTCCGAAGTAGCTGTGACATCACATCCGGGAATGATGTCACTCGCAAAGCGGAGGGGGGTGGGGGGGAGATCTCAACCGGTGTGGGATGCAGTCCAAAGAGTCTTAGAGCGTCATCACCCTACACCAGGGGTGGGCAACGCCAGTCCTCAAGGGCCAGCAAGAGGTCAGGTTTTCAGGATATCCCTGCTTCAGCACAGGTGGCTCAGTCAGTCCCAAATTCAGCATAGGCGGCGGCTCAACCAGTCCCTGCTTCAGCATAGGCGGCTCAATCGGTCCCTGCTTCAGCATAGGCGGCTCAATCAGTCTTTGCTTCAGCATAGGCGGCTCAATCAGTCTTTGCTTCAGCACTAGTGGTTCAGTCTGCTTCAGCACAGGTGGTTCAATGAGTGGCTCAGTCTTTGACTGAGCCATTGATTGAGCCATCTGTGCTGAAGCAGGAATATCCTGAAGACCTGCTGGTGGTCCTTGAGGACTGGAGTTACCCATCCCTGCCCTCATCAAGCCACCCACCTGCAGCACCGCCCCAGGGTCCCGTTCTGGACCCAGACAGGTCTCGTTGCCTTACGGCATTGTGTGTAACATTAGGAAATGATCCAAAGGGTGGCCAGGCGGCTTCTCCAAAAATACTGGACACAATGGTGAAAGGTGTGACACGCTCGAGACACACACACTGCTATCCCCTCTCTCTGCTCCATGCTGTTTCCTCTCCTTGGCCCCACCCCCAGGCTCCTGACACCTCCTCCTGATTGGCTGCATTACCCAGCAGCAGCCAATCGGGATGGAGGAAGCTGCCCCCCCCCCTAGCAACAGCTCTCTCCCTGCCCGTGGAAATCCTGCGGCCCCCCAAGCCGGTCAGGTCACTATGTCAAGAGAGATAATACCGGTATACGCATACATGTCCAGTATTACCTCTCATTTTTTTACTGGACAGTGTCCAAATACAGGACAGTCCGGTTCAATACCGGACACCTGGCAACCCTAGCAAAGACAGAGAAGCCATGAGTGCATCTGACTGGCTTCCACAAGTCCCCCAAACCTGCTCCATTATCCCCCATGTTTATAGTGGGTAACCAGCAGACAAGGATTCTGGGTAGTGACAAATCAATGCGTAACATTTAGCTCCCTTCAGCCCCCTCTTAGTCCCTGACTTCTTCTGGTCTTCCCTTGCTTTACGCCAAGATACACCGTGATTATTTCCATTCTCTCAGGTCTTTGGGTTCCTGAACTGCATCATCTGGCTGGGAAACGTCTGGTTTGTGTTTAAAGAGACGGGGTGGACAGCTCCCTTCGTGAAGGCCCCTCCACCGGCCCAGGAGAAGCAGCCGGCCCCTGAATCCTTCAGCCAAGGCCAGGGCTTCAGCCAGCAGGACTCCTACGCACAGCAAGGTGGCTACCAGCCTGACTACTATGCTCAGCAACCCGACTACAATCAGCAGGGGTACAGCCAGGGGGGATACACCCAGCAAGGTGCCCCCACCTCCTTCTCCAACCAGATGTGAGCTGGTGAGTGTCCACATGGGCGAACATGGACGCAGTCATAAGTATGTACACAAAGCCATGGATATATACACACCCCCATAAAAAACGCATTGCACAGCAACATTGTTAGAAGAGGACACAATGCATTCATCTTCTTCATCTTCTTCTTGTTTCTCCCTCTGCTCCTTATAACGGTGCTCATCTCCGACCAGGAAGCGGATCCAAAGGGCTAAGGTAGGGTATATATTCCTCCACCAGAGCCAGGGGACAGAGTCCTGATAGAGGTTACGTAGTCTGGTTGCAGGCAGAGGATCAAGGCAAGGTGCAGAAGCGTAGTCTAGGTCTCGGTTCCACGGTTAAGGTGCAGAAGCGTAGTCTAGGTCTCGGTTCCACGGTTAAGGTGCAGAAGCGTAGTCTAGGTCTCGGTTCCACGGTTAAGGTGCAGAAGCGTAGTCTAGGTCTCGGTTCCACGGTTAAGGTGCGGAAGCGTAGTCTAGGTCTCTGTTCCACGGTTAAGGTGCAGAAGCGTAGTCTAGGTCTCGGTTCCACGGTTAAGGTGCGGAAGCATAGTCTAGGTCTCGGATCCACGGTTAAGGTGCAGAAGCGTAGTCTAGGTCTCGGTTCCACGGTTAAGGTGCGGAAGCATAGTCTAGGTCTCGGATCCACGGTTAAGGTGCAGAAGCGTAGTCTAGGTCTCAGTTCCACGGTTAAGGTGCGGAAGCGTAGTCTAGGTCTCAGTTCCACGGTTAAGGTGCGGAAGCGTAGTCTAGGTCTCAGTTCCACGGTTAAGGTGCGGAAGCATAGTCTAGGTCTCGGATCCACGGTTAAGGTGCAGAAGCGTAGTCTAGGTCTCGGATCCACGGTTAAGGTGCAGAAGCGTAGTCTAGGTCTCGGTTCCACGGTTAAGGTGCGGAAGCATAGTCTAGGTCTCGGATCCACGGTTAAGGTGCAGAAGCGTAGTCTAGGTCTCGGATCCACGGTTAAGGTGCGGAAGCGTAGTCTAGGTCTCAGTTCCAACGGTTAAGGTGCGGAAGCGTAGTCTAGGTCTCGGTTCCACGGTTAAGGTGCAGAAGCGTAGTCTAGGTCTCGGATCCACGGTTAAGGTGCGGAAGCGTAGTCTAGGTCTCAGTTCCAACGGTTAAGGTGCGGAAGCGTAGTCTAGGTCTCGGTTCCACGGTTAAGGTGCAGAAGCGTAGTCTAGGTCTCGGATCCACGGTTAAGGTGCGGAAGCGTAGTCTAGGTCTCAGTTCCAACGGTTAAGGTGCGGAAGCGTAGTCTAGGTCTCGGTTCCACGGTTAAGGTGCAGAAGCGTAGTCTAGGTCTCGGATCCACGGTTAAGGTGCGGAAGCGTAGTCTAGGTCTCAGTTCCATGGTTAAGGTGCAGAAGCGTAGTCTAGGTCTCGGTTCCACGGTTAAGGTGCAGAAGCGTAGTCTAGGTCTCAGTTCCAACGGTTAAGGTGCGGAAGCGTAGTCTAGGTCTCGGTTCCACGGTTAAGTTGCAGAAGCGTAGTCTAGGTCTCGGATCCACGGTTAAGGTGCGGAAGCGTAGTCTAGGTCTCGGTTCCACGGTTAAGGTGCAGAAGCGTAGTCCAGGTCTCGGTTCCACGGTTAAGGTGCAGAAGCGTAGTCTAGGTCTCGGTTCCACGGTTAAGGTGCAGAAGCGTAGTCTAGGTCTCAGTTCCACGGTTAAGGTGCAGAAGCGTAGTCTAGGTCTCGGTTCCACGGTTAAGGTGCAGAAGCGTAGTCTAGGTCTCAGTTCCATGGTTAAGGTGCGGAAGCGTAGTCTAGGTCTCAGTTCCACGGTTAAGGTGCAGAAGCGTAGTCTAGGTCTCGGATCCACGGTTAAGGTGCGGAAGCGTAGTCTAGGTCTCAGTTCCAACGGTTAAGGTGCGGAAGTGTAGTCTAGGTCTCGGATCCACGGTTAAGGTGCGGAAGCGTAGTCTAGGTCTCAGTTCCACGGTTAAGGTGCGGAAGCGTAGTCTAGGTCTCAGTTCCACGGTTAAGGTGCAGAAGCGTAGTCTAGGTCTCGGTTCCACGGTTAAGGTGCGGAAGCGTAGTCTAGGTCTCGGTTCCACGGTTAAGGTGCAGAAGCGTAGTCTAGGTCTCGGATCCACGGTTAAGGTGCGGAAGCGTAGTCTAGGTCTCAGTAACAACGGTTAAGGTGCGGAAGCGTAGTCTAGGTCTCGGTTCCACGGTTAAGGTGCAGAAGCGTAGTCCAGGTCTCGGTTCCACGGTTAAGGTGCAGAAGCGTAGTCTAGGTCTCGGTTCCACGGTTAAGGTGCAGAAGCGTAGTCTAGGTCTCAGTTCCATGGTTAAGGTGCAGAAGCGTAGTCTAGGTCTCGGTTCCACGGTTAAGGTGCAGAAGCGTAGTCTAGGTCTCGGTTCCACGGTTAAGGTGCAGAAGCGTAGTCTAGGTCTCAGTTCCACGGTTAAGGTGCAGAAGCGTAGTCTAGGTCTCGGTTCCACGGTTAAGGTGCAGAAGCGTAGTCTAGGTCTCGGTTCCATGGTTAAGGTGCAGAAGCGTAGCCTAGGTCTTGGTTCCAAGCTCAGGGCAGGGTGCGGAAGTTTAGTCTAGGTCTTAGTTCCAAGGTCAGGGCAGGGTGCGGCAGTGTAGTCTAGGTCTTGGTTCCAATCTCAGGGCAGGGCACGGAAGCATAGTCTAGGTCTCGGTTCCAAGGTCAGGGCAGGGTGCAGCAGTGTAGTCTAGGTCTCGGTTCCCAGGACAGGGCACAGAAGCATAGTCTAGGTCTCGGTTCCAAGCTCAGGACAGGGTGCGGAAGCGTGGTCTAGGTCTCAGTTCCAAGATCCAGACAAGGTGCAGAAGCGTAGTCTAGGTCTCAGTTCCATGGTTAAGGTGCGGAAGCGTAGTCTAGGTCTCGGTTCCACGGTTAAGGTGCAGAAGCGTAGTCTAGGTCTCGGTTCCACGGTTAAGGTGCAGAAGCGTAGTCTAGGTCTTGGTTCCAAGCTCAGGGCAGGGTGCGGAAGTTTAGTCTAGGTCTCAGTTCCACGGTTAAGGTGCGGAAGCGTAGTCTAGGTCTCGGTTCCACGGTTAAGGTGCAGAAGCGTAGTCTAGGTCTCGGTTCCACGGTTAAGGTGCAGAAGCGTTGTCTAGGTCTCGGTTCCACGGTTAAGGTGCAGAAGCGTAGTCTAGGTCTTGGTTCCAAGCTCAGGGCAGGGTGCGGAAGTTTAGTCTAGGTCTCAGTTCCAAGGTCAGGGCAGGGTGCGGCAGTGTAGTCTAGGTCTTTCTCTCTCCCTCCCAACCCCCCCTTCCTCTTTACCTCCCCTTGTCTCTCCATTTCTCCCCCTCCCTCTCCCCCTCTCTCTCCCTTCCTCTCTCACTCGCTCACTCTATCCCTCTCTCCCTCACTCCCCCCTCTCTCCCTCACTCCCCCCTCTCTCTCTCCCTCACTCCCCCCCTCTCTCTCCCTCACTCCCCCCCCTCTCTCTCCCTCACTCCCCCCCTCTCTCTCCCTCACTCCCCCCTCTCTCTCCCTCTCACTCCCCCCCTCTCTCTCCCTCTCACTCTCTCCCTCTCTCTCCCACAGGCTCCTCCGAGGCTGCTGAGTGAGCTCACGCTCCTGGTTGTGTTCTGATGTGCAGTGCTGCAGCCCAGCTGCCTGAGTGAATATTTATGGGAGAATGTCGTGTCCGTGATGTTTATATAATATATAATATATATATATTTAATGATATATATCTGTACCAAACACAAGAAAATCCCATCTCATCCTACCAGAGACTGTCTCCCTGCAGAGCGTCGCTGTGTAACCCCTTCCCTGCCAGAACCCTGCAGAGCATTTCTGTGTAACCCCTTCCCTGCAAGAGCATCACTGTTTAACCCCTTCCCTGCCAGAGCCCTGCAAAGCATTTCTGTGTAACTCCTTCCCTGCCAGAGCATCGCTGTGTAACCCCTTCCCTGCCAGAGCATCGCTGTGTAACCCCTTCCCTGCCAGGGCGCTGCAGAGCATCGCTGTGTAACCCCTTTCCTGCCAGGGCGCTGCAGAGCATCGCCGTGTAACCCCTTCCCTGCCAGGACCCCAATATATGTAACCCCCTTCATTAGGAAACACAATATTGTAATGGGGGAAAGTGATTTTACAGTCATACTACCTGTTTAATGCAGCAGGGTTTTTTCCCCCATAGTTCCCTGACTGACTCCGTTTCCTTTAGCGAGCACAGGCACTCTGCACTTGTAGGCTGTTCTTGGAAGAAACGCGTCAATGGAGATTTTATAGTTGGGCAAAAGCAGATCTGTGCGGTGCATCTGGGGATGGTATAGCAGGTAACAGGTATAGCAGGTATAGCGCAGGTAACATGGATAGCACAGGTATAGCAGGTAACGGGTATAGCGCAGGTATAGCGCAGGTAACATGGATAGCACAGGTATAGCAGGTAACAGGTACGTATAGCGCAGGTAACATGGATAGCACAGGTATAGCAGGTAACGGGTATACCACAGATATTGCAGGGAACAGGTATAGCACAGGTATAGCAGGTAACAGGTATACCACAGGTATTGCGGGGAACAGGTATAGCACAGGTATAGCAGGTAACAGGTATACCACAGGTATTGCGGGGAACAGGTATAGCACATGCCGAGTTAAGCTGCAGACAACTGTACTGCAGGTTGGAGAGAGGAGTTATACATTACAAAGAGGGGAATATTGAATATTATATGGCTGATACTATACACGATACATAAACCTTGGCTCCCTGCAGACACACTTACCAGAACGCCCTCCTACTGTCTCTCTACGTTCTTCCTACCTACCAATTAGATTGTAAGCTCTTCGGAGCAGGGACTCCTCTTCCTAAATGTTACTTTTATGTCTGAAGCACTTCTCCCCTTTATGTGTTATTTATATTATTTATTATTTATATGATTGTAACGTATATTACTGCTGTGAAGCGCTATGTACATTAATGGCGCTATATACATACAGTGAGAATGATATGCCCCTCCATGCACTGCTAGTTACTGAATAATACCCCTCTCTCCCCCCCCCCCCCAACCCAATTACTGCTGGCTTCTTACGCACATCCCCCCCCCCCCTTTGGTATCCCCCTTGTGCTGTGTATCGTGTTTGTGACACTAAAGTTGTGTGTTGTAATCCTGACAAACTGGAAATAAAGACAGGCTGGAACAAATTGTCAGTGTGTGCTGATTACCGTCCCCTCCGCACGGGGTGAGTGTTCCGTGTGCTTGGGATCTATTTATACCCACACACCCAGTGTGGGATAACCCTGCGGGTCAAGGATGGGCAAAGGGCCACAACAGGTTAGGTGTTAAGTATATTCCTGCTTCAGCACAGGTAGCTCAATCACTGACCAAGCCACCTGGCTGAAGCAGGGATATCCTTAAAATTTGACCAGTTGGATTGGTGGGTCTTCGGAATTGGTGTTGGCCGCCCCCCACTGTCGGTGATCCTCCTATATCTGCTACACACACACACACACACACACACACACACACACACACACACACACACACACACCGGGTACGTCAGCTGGAAATATAGGGTGGGAAATATGGATCCTTTCTGTTAGTAATTTCACGCGAGGAATCCGGGGACGGATCTCTTCCAGTTCCAATGTTTATGGAGTCTCAATCACATGATCCCATCTTCATCAACCCCCAAGGACTCAAACGTGTCAGATTTGGGGGTTCCGGACCAAACGATGGCCCTTTAACGGAAAGAAAGTTGATTTTTGAGACGACCTTGAAGTCGGTGACACGGAATTATTACCGAGTCCAACCCAGGAAGGCTTCCAGGGAGGCCCGCGAGCTGACGTGTGTCTCGGCGACAAACCCCCCCATGTAGTGGTGTTTTTTATAGGGGTAAAGGTGCCAGACCCGAAGAGAAACAAATTGAATGTGTATATCGAATCAATAATCAACAATTCAACTTGAAGTAAACGGCTTTTTCACCCTTTCCGTGTGAGGACCCAGCGCTATTCCTCCTCATTTCATTTTTACTATACGGGGAGACAGATTGATCCCATAAAAAAAAGTTGCCGGACTTCGGCAGTGCTAAACCCTCCCCAAATAGACCAGATTTTATATATATATATATATATATATATATATATATATTGTTCATCTTATATTAGGGCTTTTTTTCAGGGGAACGCCGTTCCTGTGCCTTTGTCAGCACCGCAAACTAACAACGCTAGGCCAGCTTTAGGCGCCTAGGGCGGTACATTTTGGGGGGGGCGGCGTAGGGTGATGGTGGCAGCAGTGAGACTCGCGGGAGGTAGAGAGCAGTCGCAGGACAGAGGAGGGAGCAGCGTACGCAGGAGGGCGCCTGTGGCAGAGGCTGCCCCGGCAACCTGGACGAATGTGAGAACCTCCGGTGCCCGGGAGGGACCTCCATAACCAGGTAAGGAATTTTAACGTGGGGAGGGAGAGGATGAAGGGGGGTGGGGAAAGAGGATGATGGAGGGGAGAGAAAATGAGGGGGAGGTTTGATAGTGGGGGGGAGAGAAATACATGGCGGAGGGAATAGAGGGGGGTGAGAGCGAGATGTGAAAGAGGGGCTGCGGACACTGGGGGAGGGGGGCCCGCTGGAAACTAGTCCTGGGCCTCGGGAAAGCTGTTGGCATCTGCGATCACATGGTAAATGTCGATGTGCTGAAGCAGGGACTGATTGAGCCACCTGCACTGAAGCAGGGATATCCTGAAAACCTGACCTGTTGGTGGCCCTGGGGTGATGCGGGGGGGGGGGGGAGGGCAGCATTAGAAGTGTGATAACAGGAAAACAGCAGATGCTGGAACGCGGGGGTCTTTGGAAAAAGTTGCAAAATTATTTTATTGACACACAAACTTTTCGGTGCTAACAGTCTTGGGAAAGGTTTCCGTCAGAACCGAAACGGTTGCTGTATTAATAATATTATGTGCATGCCATTACCCAGAATCCCGCGCTGCAGGGGAAACATTGTAGGCTGAGAGATAATGGGGAAAGGCAGCGAAACGTTGGACCTTTGGTGGCACAATAAACTGCACCTTTAGCAAGACCGTGTGCCTGCTTCCATTCCTTTGCTCGAGTACCTCTGAGATGTCTGGACCTCCCTGGACACAGCGCACCGGCAGATAAGTACCCCCCTCCAGCACCTACCAGCGGTCTGCATGTGCTTCTATATGTGACGGTATTCTGAACTGCACAGTTTCCGGGGGGTTGGCCGCCTTCCTCTAGGGGAGGAGCGGTCTCTTCTCTTCAGGTGGGCTGTCTCTTCTCTCTAGGGAGGGCCTGTCTCTTATGTGAGGGGTGGGGTCTGGTTTCAGGTGAACGGACGACAAGGAGAGAGAGCGAGAGACGACAAGAGACATCTCTGGGTCAGGATGTTCCGGGGTTCCAGAAGACGTTGGTCCCAGGTGAGGGGGGCGGGCAGGTAGAGGACATCTGTCACTGTCGGGCGCAGCCTCTCAACCAACTGGCTGTTACTTTGTGTCCACCGCTCTCTTTCTGCCTGTCTCTCTTGGTTTGCCGTGAGTCTGTGGCAGGCTCAGACTCGTGGGAAGCTGTCTCTCCCTCTCTGGGGGGTTAATCCCTTGCGTTTCCCAGAAGGAGCTTGGGTTACTGATGCCGGTAAAGTGACACTCCTTATCTGTCACTCTTTCTGACGCTCTCTTTCTGTCGGATTTATTACCCTCCCTTTTCTTTGTGTCCCTTGGAGTCTGTGTCCCTCCTGTCACTCCGAGCGTCCCTTGTAAATTCCCTGGGCCCCCCAGATTGTGAAACTGGGCCCCATACGGTCCTGTAGGATAGTCTTGTGTCAATGCCCTTTACTGTATCAGCCCCTACCATCTCTGCTGGGAAGCTGTTCCATGCATCCACTACCCTTTCCGCAAAGAAGTACTTCCTCACATTTCCCCTGCGCCTCCCACCCTCCATCTTCAGAGTACGACCTCTTGTTCCAGCTCTTCTCTCTCTCTGTAATGTGCTTCCCCTCCTGTACTTTGCTGAAACCCTTTATGTATGAGACAGTCTCTCTCATACCCCCCTCTCCCCCCTCTCGCCCTCTCCCCGCTCTCCCCCTTCTCCCCCAAGCTATAAATGTATGATGGTGCCTTGTGTATTATCCCCATGCAGAGTCAGGCAAAGCTGCTCTGTGTGTTTATATGGAAGAAGAGTGTCCGGTCAGAAGGACCGATCCATCATCCATCTATCTATCATCTATAGATTATCTATTGATTATCCATCCCATCTATCATCTATGGATTATCTATCATCTATTGATTATCCGTCTATCATCTATAGATGAACTATCTATAATCAATAGATGATCTATTATCTATCGATCATCTATTTTCTATAGATTAGCTATCTATAATCGATAAATTATCTATCTATCATCTATAGATTATCTGTCATCTATCTATTATCTATGTATCATCTATAGAATACATGAAAGTAAGTAGAGAGTCCAGGGCACTTCGGATTTGCCAATAAGAAATGGATTCTCTTAGTGGCACACACAACGTTTCGAGCTTCAGTCAGGTCACTTGATAAAGAACTGATTAAAGCTCGAAACGTTGTGTGTGCCACTAAGAGAATCCATTTCTTTTTTGCAAATCCGAAGTGCCCTGGACCCTCTACTTACTTTCATATACTCTGAGAATACACCAGACAGGTTTGTTCCTGAACCACAGAGCATCGGTTCCTCAAACGCAGGTATACTGCTAACAGTACTGTATAGCATTTAAGGTGTGCAAGACTACAAACTCTGGCCATATTATCTATAGGTTATCCATCTATCTATCATTGTCTATGTATGTGTTCCTGTGTTGGATTTTCCTGTCCGTGTATGTTCATTTCGGACACATTTTGCAGCAGAGCACAAACTTCTGCACATTTCTGGTCATAGGTTAGTGAGCCTCAGAGTTCCTCACCCTGCGGGTGACCTGTCACTTCCACTCCCCATATAGTGACCCCCGAATATTAGAGTGAGGCTGAAGGGTCAGAGGTCACCATTGGTCTCACCTCTTTCTCTCCCAGGGGTTGGAGGTCAATGTGACAGGTCAGGGTCAGCCGTGTCAGTCCTGTGCGGAGCGCTGCCCAGGGTTCCTCGCACACAGATGGAGGTAAGAAACATTATAACATACTAAGAACACGCAGCACACGGCTGGGCACATGCTCGCCCTGTATGCAGGCTGTCTCTCCGCACGTGTCCGTCTCTCCACGTGTGCCTGTCTCTCCGCACGTGTCCGTCTCTCCACGTGTGCCTGTCTCTGCGCACGTGTCCGTCTCTCCACGTGTGCCTGTCTCTCCGCACGTGTCCGTCTCTCCACGTGTGCCTGTCTCTCCGCACGTGTCCGTCTCTCCACGTGTGCCTGTCTCTGCGCACGTGTCCGTCTCTCCACGTGTGCCTGTCTCTGCGCACGTGTCCGTCTCTCCACGTGTCCGTCTCTCCACGTGTCAGTCAATATGTGTCTCAGTATCTACAAAGGAAATAATACGGAGACACAGTATAGGGAGACACAGGTATACGGAGACACAATGTGCGGAGACACAGTATACGGAGATACAGGTATAGGGAGACACAGTATACGGAGACACAGTATACGGAGACACAGGTATACGGAGATACAGGTATAGGGAGACAGTATACGGAGACACAGGTATACGGAGACACAGTATACGGAGACACAGGTATACGGAGACACAGGTATACGGAGACACAGGTATAGGGAGACACAGTATACGGAGACACAGTATACGGAAACACAGGTATACGGAGACACAGGTATACGGAGACACAGGTATACGGAGACACAGTATACGGAAACACAGGTATACGGAGACACAGTATACGGAGACACAGTATACGGAGACACAGGTATACGGAGATACAGTATACGGAGACACAGTATACGGAGACACAGGTATACAGAGACACAGGTATACGGAGACACAGGTATACGGAGACACAGGTATACGGAGACACAGTATACGGAAACACAGGTATACGGAGACACAGTATACGGAGACACAGTATACGGAGACACAGTATACGGAGACACAGGTATACGGAGACACAGGTATACGGAGACACAGGTATACGGAGACACAGGTATACGGAGACACAGGTATACGGAGACACAGGTATACGGAGACACAGTATACGGAGACACAGTATACGGAGACACAGTATACGGAGACACAGTATACGGAGACACAGGTATACGGAGACACAGGTATACGGAGATACAGGTATACGGAGACACAGTATACGGAGACACAGTATACGGAGACACAGTATACGGAGATAGGTTTGAAGTATTTAAGGCGCTTGTGTCTAAAGGTGATTAGAGACACAGTCTGTCTCTAGGTCGCAGTCTGTCTCTAGGTCGCAGTCTGTCTCTAGGTCGCAGTCTGTCTCTAGGTCGCAGTCTGTCTCTAGGTCGCAGTCTGTCTCTAGGTCGCAGTCTGTCTCTAGGTCGCAGTCTGTCTCTAGATCGCAGCCTGTCTCTAGATCGCAGCCTGTCTCTAGATCGCAGCCTGTCCCTAGATCGCAGCCTGTCCCTAGATCGCAGCCTGTCCCTAGATCGCAGCCTGTCCCTAGATCGCAGCCTGTCTCTAGATCGCAGCCTGTCCCTAGATCGCAGCCTGTCCCTAGATCGCAGCCTGTCCCTAGATCGCAGCCTGTCCCTAGATCACAGCCTGTCCCTAGATCACAGCCTGTCCCTAGATCGCAGCCTGTCCCTAGATCGCAGCCTGTCCCTAGATCGCAGCCTGTCCCTAGATCGCAGCCTGTCCCTAGAGCGCAGCCTGTCCCTAGATCGCAGCCTGTCTCTAGATCGCAACCTGTCCCTAGATCGCAGCCTGTCCCTAGATCGCAGCCTGTCCCTAGATCGCAGCCTGTCCCTAGATCGCAGCCTGTCCCTAGATCGCAGCCTGTCCCTAGATCGCAGCCTGTCCCTAGATCGCAGCCTGTCCCTAGATCACAGCCTGTCCCTAGATCGCAGCCTGTCCCTAGATCGCAACCTGTCTCTAGATCGCAGCCTGTCCCTAGATCGCAACCTGTCCCTAGATCTCAGCCTGTCCCTAGATCGCAGCCTGTCCCTAGATCACAGCCTGTCCCTAGATCGCAGCCTGTCCCTAGATCGCAGCCTGTCCCTAGATCGCAGCCTGTCCCTAGATCACAGCCTGTCCCTAGATCGCAGCCTGTCCCTAGATCGCAGCCTGTCCTTAGATCACACCCTGTCCTTAGATCGCAGCCTGTCCCTAGATCACACCCTGTCCCTAGATCACAGCCTGTCCCTAGATCACAGCCTGTCCCTAGATCACAGCCTGTCCCTAGATCGCAGCCTGTCCCTAGATCGCAGCCTGTCCCTAGATCGCAGCCTGTCCCTAGATCGCAGCCTGTCCCTAGATCGCAGCCTGTCCCTAGATCGCAGCCTGTCCCTAGATCACAGCCTGTCCCTAGATCGCAGCCTGTCCCTAGATCACAGCCTGTCCCTAGATCACAGCCTGTCCCTAGATCGCAGCCTGTCCCTAGATCACAGCCTGTCCCTAGATAACAGCCTGTCCCTAGATCACAGCCTGTCCCTAGATCGCAGCCTGTCTCTAGATCGCAGCCTGTCCCTAGATCACAGCCAGTCCCTAGATCGCAGCCTGTCCCTAGATCGCAGCCTGTCCCTAGATCGCAGCCTGTCCCTAGATCGCAGCCTGTCCCTGGAGCGCAGCCTGTCCCTAGAGCGCAGCCTGTCCCTAGAGCGCAGCCTGTCCCTAGAGCGCAGCCTGTCCCTAGATCGCAGCCTGTCCCTAGATCACAGCCTGTCCCTAGATCGCAGCCTGTCCCTAGATCACAGCCTGTCCCTAGATCGCAGCCTGTCCCTAGATCGCAGCCTGTCCCTAGATCACAGCCTGTCCCTAGATCGCAGCCTGTCCTTAGATCACAGCCTGTCCCTAGATCGCAGCCTGTCCCTAGATCGCAGCCTGTCCCTAGATCACAGCCAGTCCCTAGATCACAGCCTGTCCCTAGATCGCAGCCTGTCCTTAGATCACAGCCTGTCCCTAGATCGCAGCCTGTCCCTAGATCGCAGCCTGTCCCTAGAGCACAGCCTGTCCCTAGATCGCAGCCTGTCCCTAGAGCGCAGCCTGTCCCTAGAGCGCAGCCTGTCCCTAGATCGCAGCCTGTCCCTAGATCGCAGCCTGTCCCTAGATCACAGCCTGTCTCTAGATCACAGCCTGTCCCTAGATCACAGCCTGTCCCTAGATCACAGCCTGTCCCTAGATCACAGCCTGTCCCTAGATCACAGCCTGTCCCTAGATCGCAGCCTGTCCCTAGATCACAGCCTGTCCCTAGATCACAGCCTGTCCCTAGATCGCAGCCTGTCCCTAGATCACAGCCTGTCCCTAGATCACAGCCTGTCCCTAGATCACAGCCTGTCCCTAGATCACAGCCTGTCCCTAGATCACAGCCTGTCCCTAGATCACAGCCTGTCCCTAGATCACAGCCTGTCCCTAGATCACAGCCTGTCCCTAGATCACAGCCTGTCCCTAGATCGCAGCCTGTCCCTAGATCACAGCCTGTCCCTAGATCGCAGCCTGTCCCTAGATCGCAGCCTGTCCCTAGATCGCAGCCTGTCCCTAGATCACAGCCTGTCCCTAGATCGCAGCCTGTCCCTAGATCGCAGCCTGTCCCTAGATCGCAGCCTGTCTCTAGATCACACCCTGTCCCTAGATCACAGCCTGTCTCTAGATCGCAGCCTGTCCCTAGATCGCAGCCTGTCCCTAGATCGCAGCCTGTCCCTAGATCACAGCCTGTCCCTAGATCACAGCCTGTCCTTAGATCGCAGCCTGTCCCTAGATCGCAGCCTGTCCCTAGATCGCAGCCTGTCCCTAGATCGCAGCCTGTCCCTAGATCGCAGCCTGTACCTGGAGCGCAGCCTGTCCCTAGAGCGCAGCCTGTCCCTAGAGCGCAGCCTGTCCCTAGAGCGCAGCCTGTCCCTAGATCGCAGCCTGTCCCTAGATCGCAGCCTGTCCCTAGATCGCAGCCTGTCCCTAGATCACAGCCTGTCCCTAGATCGCAGCCTGTCCCTAGATCACAGCCTGTCCCTAGATCGCAGCCTGTCCCTAGATCGCAGCCTGTCCTTGGAGTTTGGCATCACAGCCTGTCCCTAGATCGCAGCCTGTCCCTAGATCACAGCCTGTCCCTAGATCGCAGGCTGTCCCTAGATCACAGCCAGTCCCTAGATCACAGCCTGTCCCTAGATCGCAGCCTGTCCCTAGATCGCAGCCTGTCCCTAGAGCGCAGCCTGTCCCTAGAGCGCAGCCTGTCCCTAGAGCGCAGCCTGTCCCTAGAGCGCAGCCTGTCCCTAGATCGCAGCCTGTCCCTAGATCACAGCCTGTCCCTAGATCACAGCCTGTCCCTAGATCGCAGCCTGTCCCTAGATCACAGCCTGTCCCTAGATCGCAGCCTGTCCCTAGATCGCAGCCAGTCCCTAGATCACAGCCTGTCCCTAGATCACAGCCTGTCCCTAGATCGCAGCCTGTCCTTAGATCGCAGCCTGTCCCTAGATCGCAGCCTGTCCCTAGATCGCAGCCTGTCCCTAGATCGCAGCCTGTCCCTAGAGCGCAGCCTGTCCCTAGAGCGCAGCCTGTCCCTAGAGCGCAGCCTGTCCCTAGATCACACCCTGTCCCTAGATCACAGCCTGTCCCTAGATCACAGCCTGTCCCTAGATCGCAGCCTGTCCCTAGATCACAGCCAGTCCCTAGATCACAGCCTGTCCCTAGATCACAGCCTGTCCCTAGATCGCAGCCTGTCCCTAGATCACAGCCTGTCCCTAGATCGCAGCCTGTCCTTAGATCACACCCTGTCCTTAGATCGCAGCCTGTCCCTAGATCACAGCCTGTCCCTAGATCGCAGCCTGTCCCTAGATCGCAGCCTGTCCCTAGATCGCAGCCTGTCCCTAGATCACAGCCTGTCCCTAGATCACAGCCTGTCCCTAGATCACAGCCTGTCCCTAGATCACACCCTGTCCCTAGATCACAGCCTGTCCCTAGATCGCAGCCTGTCCCTAGATCACAGCCTGTCCCTAGATCACACCCTGTCTCTAGATCGCACCCTGTCCCTAGATCACAGCCTGTCCCTAGATCGCAGCCTGTCCCTAGATCACAGCCTGTCCCTAGATCGCAGCCTGTCCCTAGATCGCAGCCTGTCCCTAGATCGCAGCCTGTCCCTAGATCGCAGCCTGTCTCTAGATCGCAGCCTGTCCCTAGATCACAGCCTGTCCCTAGATCGCAGCCTGTCTCTAGATCACAGCCTGTCCCTAGATCGCAGCCTGTCTCTAGATCGCAGCCTGTCCCTAGATCACAGCCTGTCCCTAGATCACAGCCTGTCCCTAGATCACACCCTGTCTCTAGATCGCAGCCTGTCCCTAGATCGCAGCCTGTCCCTAGATCGCAGCCTGTCCCTAGATCGCAGCTTGTCCCTGGATCGCAGCCTGTCCCTAGATCGCAGCCTGTCCCTAGATCGCAGCCTGTCCCTAGATCGCAGCCTGTCCCTAGATCGCAGCCTGTCTCTAGATCGCAGCCTGTCCCTAGATCGCAGCCTGTCCCTAGATCGCAGCCTGTCCCTAGATCGCAGCCTGTCTCTAGATCGCAGCCTGTCCCTAGATCACAGCCTGTCCCTAGATCACAGCCTGTCCCTAGATCGCAGCCTGTCCCTGGAGCGCAGCCTGTCCCTAGATCACAGCCTGTCCCTAGATCACAGCCTGTCCCTAGATCGCAGCCTGTCCCTAGATCGCAGCCTGTCCCTAGATCGCAGCCTGTCTCTAGATCGCAGCCTGTCCCTAGATCACAGCCTGTCCCTAGATCACAGCCTGTCCCTAGATCACAGCCTGTCCCTAGATCGCACCCTGTCCCTAGATCGCAGCCTGTCCCTAGATCGCAGCCTGTCCCTAGATCGCAGCTTGTCCCTGGATCGCAGCCTGTCCCTAGATCGCAGCCTGTCCCTAGATCGCAGCCTGTCCCTAGATCGCAGCCTGTCCCTAGATCGCAGCCTGTCTCTAGATCGCAGCCTGTCCCTAGATCGGAGCCTGTCCCTAGAGCACAGCCTGTCCCTAGATCGCAGCCTGTCCCTAGATCGGAGCCTGTCCCTAGATCGCAGCCTGTCCCTAGATCGCAGCCTGTCCCTAGATCGCAGCCTGTCTCTAGATCGCAGCCTGTCCCTAGATCGCAGCCTGTCCTGGAGCGCAGCCTGTCCCTAGATCGCAGCCTGTCCCTAGATCTCAGCCTGTCCCTAGATCGCAGCCTGTCCCTAGATCGCAGCCTGTCCCTAGATCGCAGCCTGTCCCTAGATCGCAGCCTGTCCCTAGATCGCAGCCTGTCCCTAGATCGCAGCCTGTCCCTAGATCGCAGCCTGTCCCTAGATCGCAGCCTGTCCCTAGATCGCGGCCTGTCCCTAGATCACAGCCTGTCCTTAGATCACAGCCTGTCCCTAGATCACAGCCTGTCCCTAGATCACAGCCTGTCCCTAGAGCACAGCCTGTCCCTAGATCGCAGCCTGTCCCTAGATCGCAGCCTGTCCCTAGAGCGCAGCCTGTCCCTAGAGCGCAGCCTGTCCCTAGATCGCAGCCTGTCCCTAGAGCGCAGCCTGTCCCTAGATCACAGCCTGTCCCTAGATCACAGCCTGTCCTTAGATCACAGCCTGTCCCTAGATCACAGCCTGTCCCTAGATCGCAGCCTGTCCCTAGATCGCAGCCTGTCCCTAGATCGCAGCCTGTCCCTAGATCGCAGCCTGTCCCTAGATCGCAGCCTGTCCCTAGATCACAGCCTGTCCCTAGATCGCAGCCTGTCCTTAGAGCGCAGCCTGTCCCTAGATCGCAGCCTGTCCCTAGATCGCAGCCTGTCCCTAGAGCGCAGCCTGTCCCTAGATCGCAGCCTGTCCCTAGATCGCAGCCTGTCCTTAGATCGCAGCCTGTCCCTAGATCGCAGCCTGTCCCTAGATCGCAGCCTGTCCCTAGATCGCAGCCTGTCCCTAGATCGCAGCCTGTCCCTAGAGCGCAGCCTGTCCCTAGAGCGCAGCCTGTCCCTAGAGCGCAGCCTGTCCCTAGAGCGCAGCCTGTCCCTAGATCGCAGCCTGTCCCTAGATCACAGCCTGTCCCTAGAGCGCAGCCTGTCCCTAGAGCGCAGCCTGTCCCTAGATCGCAGCCTGTCCCTAGAGCGCAGCCTGTCCCTAGAGCGCAGCCTGTCCCTAGATCGCAGCCTGTCCCTAGAGCGCAGCCTGTCCCTAGATCGCAGCCTGTCCTTAGATCGCAGCCTGTCCCTAGATCGCAGCCTGTCCCTAGATCGCAGCCTGTCCCTAGAGCACAGCCTGTCCCTAGATCGCAGCCTGTCCCTAGATCGCAGCCTGTCCCTAGATCGCAGCCTGTCCCTAGAGCGCAGCCTGTCCCTGGAGCGCAGCCTGTCCCTAGATCGCAGCCTGTCCCTAGATCGCAGCCTGTCCCTAGATCGCAGCCTGTCCCTGGAGCGCAGCCTGTCCCTAGATCGCAGCCTGTCCCTAGATCGCAGCCTGTCCCTAGATCGCACCCTGTCCCTAGATCGCAGCCTGTCCCTGGAGCGCAGCCTGTCCCTGGAGCGCAGCCTGTCCCTGGATCGCAGCCTGTCCTGGAGCGCAGCCTGTCCCTAGATCGCAGCCTGTCCCTAGATCGCAGCCTGTCCCTGGAGCGCAGCCTGTCCCTGGATCACAGCCTGTCCCTAGATCGCAGCCTGTCCCTAGATCGCAGCCTGTCCCTGGAGCGCAGCCTGTCCCTGGAGCGCAGCCTGTACCTGGAGCGCAGCCTGTACCTGGATCACAGCCTGTCCCTAGATCGCAGCCTGTCCCTAGATCGCAGCCTGTCCCTAGATCGCAGCCTGTCCCTGGAGCGCAGCCTGTACCTGGATCACAGCCTGTCCCTAGATCGCAGCCTGTCCCTAGATCGCAGCCTGTCCCTGGAGCGCAGCCTGTCCCTAGATCGCAGCCTGTCCCTGGATCACAGCCTGTCCCTAGATCGCAGCCTGTCCCTGGAGCGCAGCCTGTCCCTGGAGCGCAGCCTGTCCCTAGATCGCAGCCTGTCCCTAGAGCGCAGCCTGTCCCTGGATCGCAGCCTGTCCTGGAGCGCAGCCTGTCCCTAGATCGCACCCTGTCCCTAGATCGCAGCCTGTCCCTGGAGCGCAGCCTGTCCCTGGAGCGCAGCCTGTCCCTAGATCGCAGCCTGTCCCTAGATCGCAGCCTGTCCCTAGATCGCAGCCTGTCCCTAGATCGCAGCCTGTCCCTAGATCGCAGCCTGTCCCTAGATCGCAGCCTGTCCCTAGATCGCAGCCTGTCCCTAGATCGCAGCCTGTCCCTGGAGCGCAGCCTGTCCCTGGAGCGCAGCCTGTCCCTAGAGCGCAGCCTGTCCCTGGATCGCAGCCTGTCCTGGAGCGCAGCCTGTCCCTAGATCGCACCCTGTCCCTAGATCGCAGCCTGTCCCTGGAGCGCAGCCTGTCCCTGGAGCGCAGCCTGTCCCTAGATCGCACCCTGTCCCTAGATCGCAGCCTGTCCCTGGAGCGCAGCCTGTCCCTGGAGCGCAGCCTGTCCCTGGAGCGCAGCCTGTCCCTGGAGCGCAGCCTGTCCCTGGAGCGCAGCCTGTCCCTGGAGCGCAGCCTGTCCCTAGATCGCAGCCTGTCCCTGGATCGCAGCCTGTCCCTAGATCGCAGCCTGTCCCTAGATCGCAGCCTGTCCCTAGAGCGCAGCCTGTCCCTGGAGCGCAGCCTGTCCCTAGATCGCAGCCTGTCCCTAGATCGCAGCCTGTCCCTGGAGCGCAGCCTGTCCCTGGAGCGCAGCCTGTCCCTGGAGCGCAGCCTGTCCCTGGAGCGCAGCCTGTCCCTAGATCGCAGCCTGTCCCTAGATCGCAGCCTGTCCCTGGAGCGCAGCCTGTCCCTAGATCGCAGCCTGTCCCTAGAGCGCAGCCTGTCCCTGGAGCGCAGCCTGTCCCTAGATCGCACCCTGTCCCTAGATCGCAGCCTGTCCCTAGAGCGCAGCCTGTCCCTGGAGCGCAGCCTGTCCCTAGATCGCAGCCTGTCCCTAGATCGCAGCCTGTCCCTAGAGCGCAGCCTGTCCCTAGATCGCAGCCTGTCCCTAGATCACAGCCTGTCCCTAGAGCGCAGCCTGTCCCTGGAGCGCAGCCTGTCCCTAGATCGCAGCCTGTCCCTAGATCGCAGCCTGTCCCTAGATCACAGCCTGTCCCTAGATCGCAGCCTGTCCCTAGATCGCAGCCTGTCCCTAGATCACAGCCTGTCCCTAGATCGCAGCCTGTCCCTAGATCGCAGCCTGTCCCTAGATCGCAGCCTGTCCCTGGAGCGCAGCCTGTCCCTAGATCGCAGCCTGTCCCTAGATCACAGCCTGTCCCTAGATCACAGCCTGTCCCTAGATCGCAGCCTGTCCCTAGATCGCAGCCTGTCCCTAGATCGCAGCCTGTCTCTAGATTGCAGCCTGTCTCTAGATCGCAGCCTGTCCCTAGATCGCAGCCTGTCTCTAGATCACAGCCTGTCCCTGGAGCGCAGCCTGTCCCTGGAGCGCAGCCTGTCCCTGGAGCGCAGCCTGTCCCTGGAGCGCAGCCTGTCCCTGGAGCGCAGCCTGTCCCTGGAGCGCAGCCTGTCCCTGGAGCGCAGCCTGTCCCTGGAGTTGGGCATCACACCTCTTTCTCACCTTGCACTTCTGCCCCCAGGAAAAGCTGCCAGCACTGCCAGTGCCCGTGGGAGGATCACGGAAGTGCAGTTACCCCCCAGGAGTTGGAGCGTTCCCTGTGGCGCCTGGTGTCGGGGTGTCAGCGACACTCTGCGTCTGACAGTGATTCAGACAGCGCCATGGAGACGTACACGTGGGTGCCCACTGGACTAACCCCTGAGCAGGTACCCCCCTCCGTACCCACCTGTAATGCAGTGCCCAGTATCCTGCCAGCTCTGGGGTTGTCGGTGCCCTATTATTCACTGAGTAGCTGTGCCCCTCAGGTGCTGCCCTGTGTCAGGCTGTGTTTTTGCCCCTCAGGTGCTGCCCTGTCCCCTCTGGCCGTGCTCTTATCTGCCCTGTGTCTGGCTGTGTTTTTGCCCCTCAGGTGCTGCCCTGTGTCTGGCTGTGTTTTTGCCCCTCAGGTGCTGCCCTGTCCCCTCTGGCCGTGCTCTTATCTGCCCTGTGTCTGGCTGTGTTTTTGCCCCTCAGGTGCTGCCCTGTCCCCTCTGGCCGTGCTCTTATCTGCCCTGTGTCTGGCTGTGTTTTTGCCCCTCAGGTGCTGCCCTGTGTCTGGCTGTGTTTTTGCCCCTCAGGTGCTGCCCTGTGTCTGGCTGTGTTTTTGCCCCTCAGGTGCTGCCCTGTCCCCTCTGGCCGTGCTCTTATCTGCCCTGTGTCTGGCTGTGTTTTTGCCCCTCAGGTGCTGCCCTGTCCCCTCTGGCCGTGCTCTTATCTGCCCTGTGTCAGGCTGTGTTTTTGCCCCTCAGGTGCTGCCCTGTCCCCTCTGGCCGTGCTCTTATCTGCCCTGTGTCTGGCTGTGTTTTTGCCCCTCAGGTGCTGCCCTGTTCCCTCTGGCCGTGCTCTTATCTGCCCTGTGTCTGGCTGTGTTTTTGCCCCTCAGGTGCTGCCCTGTTCCCTCTGGCCGTGCTCTTATCTGCCCTGTGTCTGGCTGTGTTTTTGCCCCTCAGGTGCTGCCCTGTCCCCTCTGGCCGTGCTCTTATCTGCCCTGTGTCTGGCTGTGTTTTTGCCCCTCAGGTGCTGCCCTGTTCCCTCTGGCCGTGCTCTTATCTGCCCTGTGTCTGGCTGTGTTTTTGCCCCTCAGGTGCTGCCCTGTTCCCTCTGGCCGTGCTCTTATCTGCCCTGTGTCTGGCTGTGTTTTTGCCCCTCTAGGTCACCCAGTACTTCAGCTGCCTCCCGCAAGACAAAGTCCCGAATATTCAGAGCGCGGGGGAGAGGTACCGAGTACGGCAGCTTCTCCGCCAACTGCCCCCACATGACAGCGAGGTGAGGGGCTTGAAGAAAGGTCAAACCCAGATCGGTGCTCAGGCCAGTACTTCGGTTCTTTCTGACTTGGTTCTGTCCTCTGGCCAAGTACTTCTGTTCTTTATGGCCTGGTTCTGTCCTCAGGCCCGGTATTTCTGTTCTTTATGGCCTGGTTCTGTCCTCTGGCCAAGTACTTCTGTTCTTTATGGCCTGGTTCTGTCCTCAGGCCCGGTATTTCTGTTCTTTATGGCCTGGTTCTGTCCTCAGGCCCGGTATTTCTGTTCTTTATGGCCTGGTTCTGTCCTCAGGCCCGGTATTTCTGTCCTTTATGGCCTGGTTCTGTCCTCAGGCCCGGTATTTCTGTTCTTTATGGCCTGGTTCTGTCCTCAGGCCCGGTATTTCTGTCCTTTATGGCCTGGTTCTGTCCTCAGGCCCAGTACTTCTGTTCTTTATGGCCTGGTTCTGTCCTCTGGTCAAGTACTTCTGTTCTTTCTGGCTTGGTTCTGTCCTCAGGCCCGGTATTTCTGTTCTTTATGGCCTGGTTCTGTCCTCAGGCCCGGTATTTCTGTCCTTTATGGCCTGGTTCTGTCCTCAGGCCCAGTACTTCTGTTCTTTATGGCCTGGTTCTGTCCTCTGGTCAAGTACTTCTGTTCTTTCTGGCTTGGTTCTGTCCTCTGGCCAAGTACTTCTGTTCTTTATGGCCTGGTTCTGTCCTCAGGCCCAGTATTCCTGTTCTGTATAGCCTAGTTCTGTCCTCATGCCTAGTACTGTTCTTGGTACTGTTAGGCCCAATACCTCTCTTGCTTCTGTCCTCAGGCCCAGTACCTGTCTTGGTTCTGCCCTCAGGCCCAGCAGTACCTCTCTTGGTCCTGTCCTCAGGCCCAGCACCTCTCTTTGTTCTGTCCTCAGGCCCAGTAACTCCCTTGGTTCTGCCCTCAAGCCCAGCAGTACCTCTCTTGGTTCTGCCCTCAAGCCCAGCAGTACCTCTCTTGGTTCTGCCCTCAAGCCCAGCAGTACCTCTCTTGGTTCTGCCCTCAAGCCCAGCAGTACCTCTCTTGGTTCTGCCCTCAAGCCCAGCAGTACCTCTCTTGGTTCTGTCCTCAGGCCCAGCACCTCTCTTGGTTCTGTCCTCAGGCCCAGCACCTCTCTTGGTTCTGTCCTCAGGCCCAGCACCTCTCTTGGTTCTGTCCTCAGGCCCAGCAGTACCTCTCTGGGTGTTCCCCTCTCCTATCTTTGTTCTCTTTCTGCCTCAGTTCCACTCTGGATGGTTCTGTGGCAGACCCAGTGCTGCGGTTTGTCCTGTGCCAGACCCGGTACCGCTGTTAGTAGTAAGCCGGTCCTGTCCCAGGCCCGGTACTGCTGCTCTTTGCAGGAAGAGGAAGAGGAGGAGGAGGAGCTGCTGAGAGACTTCAGCCAGAAGAGGAGACTCGAGAACTTAGGCCGTGGGTCTGTGCGTCCAATCTCCAGAACCATGAGCGGGACCGTGTGTCAGAAGGTGAGTGGACCTTATATGTGTCTGCTGTTCTCTCTATATACATGTATATATCTATGTATGTGAGACGGATCCGAGGTATGAGGTCACTATCCCTGTGTGGGACAATGTTATTGCCTGCGCCTCTGTCATCATATCATAAGCGCAGATCAAAATGTGACGGTGCCGACAGTATGCAGTACCACTGCTTTTTATTAACAAACCATTAAAAAAAATATATATATGCCTTAATACCCAAGGCCGCGCTTATATTCCTAGCGTCGCGTCAAAACAATTTGATTTAATCCGTTGCGTGCGCCTATAGTGTGCGCTACCGCGACTGCGCAACACAGCGACCACAGTCAATGGAAATTGATTTTTTTCGACGACCGCCGTGTGACGTCAGCGGCACGTGAGTGGCTCAGCCAATGAGGGCGAACCACTCCCGGCCACGCCCCTGACACCCCCCCCCCCCCGATCGCCGTCTCTTGTCTCCTACACTATAAGCTGAAATCGCTATTACAACGGCGACGGATGATGTCACGCCGTCGCTGTAGCCGAGACTATAGCCTATATCTAATTTGGGTCTGTTTGCTGTGATTCCTAATGTATCAATGAATTAAAATGAAAACAACAAACGAGGGGAAGAGAGAGGGACGGTAACCCGGGGGGGGGGGGTGTCCCAGCTTGTGTAATATACCCCTAATTCTGCACTTTATATGATGGATATATACAGCGCTGCTAGAAATGGGGGTGCAGTTACACACGCACAGTCCAGATCCACAAAAACGTGCTAAGCTTTAGAGCCATCTTTACTCCCATTCAAAGGAATGGTGGTTAATAGTAGCCAGTATTCGTGGCTAGTAATCGTGGTGAGTACGTCTCTCCCTCCCAGGACTGGGTGACATGGTGGTGAGTACGTCTGTCCCTCCCAGGACTGGGTGACATGGGGGTGAGTACGTCTCTCCCTCCCAGGACTGGGTGACATGGTGGTGAGTAAGTCTGTCCCTCCCAGGACTGGGTGACATGGTGGTGAGTACGTCTGTCCCTCCCAGGACTGGGTGACATGGTGGTGAGTACGTCTGTCCCTCCCAGGACTGGGTGACATGGTGGTGAGTAAGTCTGTCCCTCCCAGGACTGGGTGACATGGTGGTGAGTACGTCTGTCCCTCCAGGACTGGGTGACATGGGGGTGAGTAAGTCTGTCCCTCCCAGGACTGGGTGACATGGTGGTGAGTAAGTCTGTCCCTCCCAGGACTGGGTGACATGGGGGTGAGTAAGTCTGTCCCTCCCAGGACTGGGAGACATGGTGGTGAGTAAGTCTGTCCCTCCCAGGACTGGGTGACATGGTGGTGAGTACGTCTCTCCCTCCCAGGACTGGGAGACATGGTGGTGAGTAAGTCTCTCCCTCCCAGGACTGGGTGACATGGTGGTAACTCTGACCCTCCCAGGACTGGGTGACATGGTGGTGTGTAAATCTGTCCCTCCCAGGACTGGGTGACATGGTGGTGAGTAAGTCTGTCCCTCCCAGGACTGGGTGACATGGTGGTGAGTAAGTCTGTCCCTCCCAGGACTGGGTGACATGGTGGTGAGTAAGTCTGTCCCTCCCAGGACTGGGTGACGTGGTGGTGAGTAAGTCTGTCCCTCCCAGGACTGGGTGACATGGTGGTGAGTAAGTCTGTCCCTCCCAGGACTGGGTGACATGGTGGTGAGTAAGTCTGTCCCTCCCAGGACTGGGTGACATGGTGGTGAGTAAGTCTCTCCCTCCCGGGACTGGGTGACATGGTGGTGAGTACGTCTGTCCCTCCCAGGACTGGGTGACATGGTGGTGAGTACGTCTGTCCCTCCCAGGACTGGGTGACATGGTGGTGAGTAAGTCTGTCCCTCCCAGGACTGGGTGACATGGTGGTGAGTAAGTCTGTCCCTCCCAGGACTGGGTGACATGGTGGTGAGTAAGTCTCTCCCTCCCGGGACTGGGTGACATGGTGGTGAGTAAGTCTGTCTCTCCCAGGACTGGGTGACATGGTGGTGAGTAAGTCTGTCCCTCCCAGGACTGGGTGACATGGTGGTGAGTAAGTCTGTCCCTCCCAGGACTGGGTGACATGGTGGTGAGTACGTCTGTCCCTCCCAGGACTGGGTGACATGGTGGTGAGTAAGTCTGTCCCTCCCAGCACTGGGTGACATGGTGGTGAGTACGTCTCTCCCTCCCAGGACTGGGTGACATGGTGGTGAGTACGTCTGTCCCTCCCAGGACTGGGTGACATGGTGGTGAGTACGTCTGTCCCTCCCAGGACTGGGTGACATGGTGGTGAGTACGTCTGTCCCTCCCAGGACTGGGTGACATGGGGGTGAGTAAGTCTGTCCCTCCCAGGACTGGGTGACATGGTAGTGAGTAAGTCTGTCCCTCCCAGGACTGGGTGACATGGTGGTGAGTAAGTCTGTCCCTCCCAGGACTGGGTGACATGGTGGTGAGTAAGTCTGTCCCTCCCAGGACTGGGTGACATGGTGGTGAGTAAGTCTGTTCCTCCCGGGACTGGGTGACATGGTGAGTAAGTCTGTCCCTCCCGGGACTGGGTGACATGGTGGTGAGTAAGTCTGTCCCTCCCAGGACTGGGTGACATGGTGGTGAGTACGTCTGTCCCTCCAGGACTGGGTGACATGGTGGTGAGTAAGTCTCTCCCTCTCAGGACTGGGTGACATGGTGGTGAGTAAGTCTGTCCCTCCCAGGACTGGGTGACATGGTGGTGAGTACGTCTGTCCCTCCCAGGACTGGGTGACATGGTGGTGAGTAAGTCTGTCCCTCCCAGCACTGGGTGACATGGTGGTGAGTACGTCTCTCCCTCCCGGGACTGGGTGACATGGTGGTGAGTAAGTCTGTCCCTCCCAGGACTGGGTGACATGGTGGTGAGTAAGTCTGTCCCTCCCAGGACTGGGTGACATGGTGGTGAGTACGTCTCTCCCTCCCGGGACTGGGTGACATGGTGGTGAGTAAGTCTGTCCCTCCCAGGACTGGGTGACATGGTGGTGAGTAAGTCTGTCCCTTCCAGGACTGGGTGACATGGGGGTGAGTAAGTCTGTCCCTCCCAGGACTGGGTGACATGGTGGTGAGTAAGTCTGTCCCTCCCAGGACTGGGAGACATGGTGGTGAGTAAGTCTGTCCCTCCCAGGACTGGGTGACATGGTGGTGAGTAAGTCTGTCCCTCCCAGGACTGGGTGACATGGTGGTGAGTAAGTCTGTCCCTCCCAGGACTGGGTGACATGGTGGTGAGTAAGTCTGTCCCTCCCAGGACTGGGTGACATGGGGGTGAGTAAGTCTGTCCCTCCCAGGACTGGGTGACATGGGGGTGAGTAAGTCTCTCCCTCCCAGGACTGGGTGACATGGTGGTGAGTAAGTCTGTCCCTCCCAGGACTGGGTGACATGGTGGTGAGTAAGTCTGTCCCTCCCAGGACTGGGTGACATGG
Organism: Ascaphus truei; assembly: GCF_040206685.1. Lineage (NCBI taxonomy): Eukaryota > Metazoa > Chordata > Amphibia > Anura > Ascaphidae > Ascaphus > Ascaphus truei. The sequence goes on from NW_027457052.1 coordinate 72,702, forward strand.
TGGTGAGTACGTCTGTCCCTCCAGGACTGGGTGACATGGTGGTGAGTACGTCTGTCCCTCCCAGGACTGGGTGACATGGTGATGAGTAAGTCTCTCCCTCCCAGGACTGGGTGACATGGTGGTGAGTAAGTCTGTCCCTCCCAGGACTGGGTGACATGGTGATGAGTAAGTCTGTCCCTCCTAGGACTGGGTGACATGGTGGTGAGTAAGTCTGTCCCTCCCAGGACTGGGTGACATGGGGGTGAGTAAGTCTCTCCCTCCCAGGAGTGGGTGACATGGGGGTGAGTACGTCTCTCCCTCCCAGGACTGGGTGACATGGGGGTGAGTAAGTCTCTCCCTCCCAGGAGTGGGTGACATGGGGGTGAGTAAGTCTGTCCCTCCCAGCACTGGGTGACATGGTGGTGAGTAAGTCTGTCCCTCCCAGGACTGGGTGACATGGTGGTGAGTAAGTCTGTCCCTCCCAGCACTGGGTGACATGGTGGTGAGTAAGTCTGTCCCTCCCAGCACTGGGAGACATGGTGGTGAGTAAGTCTGTCCCTCCCAGCACTGGGTGACATGGTGGTGAGTAAGTCTGTCCCTCCCAGGACTGGGTGACATGGGGGTGAGTACGTCTGTCCCTCCCAGGACTGGGTGACATGGTGGTGAGTAAGTCTGTCCCTCCCGGGACTGGGTGACATGGAGGTGAGTAAGTCTGACCCTCCCAGGACTGGGTGACATGGGGGTGAGTAAGTCTGTCCCTCCCAGGACTGGGTGACATGGTGGTGAGTAAGTCTGTCCCTCCCAGGACTGGGTGACATGGTGGTGAGTACGTCTGTCCCTCCCAGGACTGGGTGACATGGTGGTGAGTAAGTCTGTCCCTCCCAGCACTGGGTGACATGGTGGTGAGTAAGTCTCTCCCTCCCAGGACTGGGTGATATGGTGGTAACTCTGTCCCTCCCAGGACTGGGTGACATGGTGGTGAGTAAGTCTGACCCTCCCAGGACTGGGTGACATGGTGGTGAGTAAGTCTCTCCCTCCCAGGACTGGGTGACATGGGGGTGAGTACGTCTCTCCCTCCCAGGACTGGGTGACATGGTGGTGAGTAAGTCTGTCCCTCCCAGCACTGGGTGACATGGTGGTGAGTAAGTCTGTCCCTCCCAGGACTGGGTGACATGGTGGTGAGTAAGTCTGTCCCTCCCAGGAGTGGGTGACATGGTGGTGAGTAAGTCTGTCCCTCCCAGCACTGGGTGACATGGTGGTGAGTAAGTCTGTCCCTCCCAGGAGTGGGTGACATGGTGGTGAGTAAGTCTGACCCTCCCAGGACTGGGTGACATGGTGGTGAGTAAGTATGTCCCTCCCAGGACTGGGTGACATGGTGGTGAGTAAGTCTGTCCCTCCCAGGACTGGGTGACATGGTGGTGAGTACGTCTGTCCCTCCCAGGACTGGGTGACATGGTGGTGAGTAAGTCTGTCCCTCCCAGAACTGGGTGACATGGTGGTGAGTAAGTCTGTCCCTCCCAGGACTGGGAGACATGGTGGTGAGTAAGTCTGTCCCTCCAAGGACTGGGTGACATGGTGGTGAGTACGTCTGTCCCTCCAGGACTGGGTGACATGGTGGTGAGTACGTCTGTCCCTCCCAGGACTGGGTGACATGGTGATGAGTAAGTCTCTCCCTCCCAGGACTGGGTGACATGGTGGTGAGTAAGTCTGTCCCTCCCAGGACTGGGTGACATGGTGATGAGTAAGTCTGTCCCTCCTAGGACTGGGTGACATGGTGGTGAGTAAGTCTGTCCCTCCCAGGACTGGGTGACATGGGGGTGAGTAAGTCTCTCCCTCCCAGGAGTGGGTGACATGGGGGTGAGTACGTCTCTCCCTCCCAGGACTGGGTGACATGGGGGTGAGTAAGTCTCTCCCTCCCAGGAGTGGGTGACATGGGGGTGAGTAAGTCTGTCCCTCCCAGCACTGGGTGACATGGTGGTGAGTAAGTCTGTCCCTCCCAGGACTGGGTGACATGGTGGTGAGTAAGTCTGTCCCTCCCAGCACTGGGTGACATGGTGGTGAGTAAGTCTGTCCCTCCCAGCACTGGGAGACATGGTGGTGAGTAAGTCTGTCCCTCCCAGCACTGGGTGACATGGTGGTGAGTAAGTCTGTCCCTCCCAGGACTGGGTGACATGGGGGTGAGTACGTCTGTCCCTCCCAGGACTGGGTGACATGGGGGTGAGTAAGTCTGTCCCTCCCAGGACTGGGTGACATGGTGGTGAGTAAGTCTGTCCCTCCCGGGACTGGGTGACATGGAGGTGAGTAAGTCTGACCCTCCCAGGACTGGGTGACATGGGGGTGAGTAAGTCTGTCCCTCCCAGGACTGGGTGACATGGTGGTGAGTAAGTCTGTCCCTCCCAGGACTGGGTGACATGGTGGTGAGTACGTCTGTCCCTCCCAGGACTGGGTGACATGGTGGTGAGTAAGTCTGTCCCTCCCAGCACTGGGTGACATGGTGGTGAGTAAGTCTCTCCCTCCCAGGACTGGGTGACATGGTGGTAACTCTGTCCCTCCCAGGACTGGGTGACATGGTGGTGAGTAAGTCTGACCCTCCCAGGACTGGGTGACATGGTGGTGAGTAAGTCTCTCCCTCCCAGGACTGGGTGACATGGGGGTGAGTACGTCTCTCCCTCCCAGGACTGGGTGACATGGTGGTGAGTAAGTCTGTCCCTCCCAGCACTGGGTGACATGGTGGTGAGTAAGTCTGTCCCTCCCAGGACTGGGTGACATGGTGGTGAGTAAGTCTGTCCCTCCCAGGAGTGGGTGACATGGTGGTGAGTAAGTCTGTCCCTCCCAGCACTGGGTGACATGGTGGTGAGTAAGTCTGTCCCTCCCAGGAGTGGGTGACATGGTGGTGAGTAAGTCTGACCCTCCCAGGACTGGGTGACATGGTGGTGAGTAAGTATGTCCCTCCCAGGACTGGGTGACATGGTGGTGAGTAAGTCTGTCCCTCCCAGGACTGGGTGACATGGTGGTGAGTACGTCTGTCCCTCCCAGGACTGGGTGACATGGTGGTGAGTAAGTCTGTCCCTCCCAGAACTGGGTGACATGGTGGTGAGTAAGTCTGTCCCTCCCAGGACTGGGAGACATGGTGGTGAGTAAGTCTGTCCCTCCAAGGACTGGGTGACATGGTGGTGAGTAAGTCTCTCCCTCCCAGGACTGGGTGACATGGGGGTGAGTACGTCTCTCCCTCCCAGGACTGGGTGACATGGTGGTGAGTAAGTCTGTCCCTCCCAGGACTGGGTGACGTGGTGAGTAAGTCTGTCCCTCCCAGGACTGGGTGACATGGTGGTGAGTACGTCTGTCCCTCCCAGGACTGGGTGACATGGTGGTGAGTACGTCTGTCCCTCCCAGGACTGGGTGACATGGTGGTGAGTAAGTCTCTCCCTCTCAGGACTGGGTGACATGGTGGTGAGTACGTCTGTCCCTCCCAGGACTGGGTGACATGGTGGTGAGTAAGTCTGTCCCTCCCAGGACTGGGTGACATGGTGGTGAGTAAGTCTGTCCCTCCCAGGACTGGGTGACATGGTGGTGAGTACGTCTCTCCCTCCCGGGACTGGGTGACATGGTGGTGAGTACGTCTGTCCCTCCCAGGACTGGATGACATGGTGGTGAGTACGTCTCTCCCTCCCAGGACTGGGTGACATGGTGGTGAGTAAGTCTCTCCCTCCCAGGACTGGGTGACATGGTGGTGAGTAAGTCTGTCCCTCCCAGGACTGGGTGACATGGGGGTGAGTAAATCTGTCCCTCCCAGGACTGGGTGACATGGTGGTGAGTACGTCTGTCCCTCCCAGGACTGGGTGACATGGTGGTGAGTACGTCTGTCCCTCCCAGGACTGGGTGACATGGTGGTGAGTAAGTCTGTCCCTCCTAGGACTGGGTGACATGGTGGTGAGTACGTCTGTCCCTCCCAGGACTGGGTGACATGGTGGTGAGTACGTCTGTCCCTCCCAGGACTGGGTGACATGGTGGTGAGTAAGTCTGTCCCTCCCAGGACTGGGTGACATGGGGGTGAGTAAGTCTGTCCCTCCCAGGACTGGGTGACATGGTGGTGAGTAAGTCTGTCCCTCCCAGGACTGGGTGACATGGTGGTGAGTACGTCTCTCCCTCCCGGGACTTGGTGACATGGTGGTGAGTACGTCTCTCCCTCCCAGGACTGGGTGACATGGTGGTGAGTAAGTCTGTCCCTCCCAGCACTGGGAGATATGGTGGTGAGTAAGTCTGTCCCTCCTAGGACTGGGTGACATGGTGGTGAGTACGTCTGTCCCTCCCAGGATTGGGTGACATGGTGGTGAGTACGTCTGTCCCTCCCAGGACTGGGTGACATGGTGGTGAGTAAGTCTGTCCCTCCCAGGACTGGGTGACATGGTGGTGAGTAAGTCTCTCCCTCCCAGGACTGGGTGACATGGTGGTGAGTACGTCTGTCCCTCCCAGGACTGGGTGACATGGTGGTGAGTACGTCTGTCCCTCCCAGGACTGGGTGACATGGTGGTGAGTACGTCTGTCCCTCCCAGGACTGGGTGACATGGTGGTGAGTACGTCTGTCCCTCCCAGGACTGGGTGACATGGTGGTGAGTAAGTCTGTCCCTCCCAGCACTGGGTGACATGGTGGTGAGTACGTCTGTCCCTCCCAGGACTGGGTGACATGGTGGTGAGTACGTCTGTCCCTCCCAGGACTGGGTGACATGGTGGTGAGTAAGTCTGTCCCTCCCAGGACTGGGAGACATGGGGGTGAGTAAGTCTGTCCCTCCCAGCACTGGGTGACATGGTGGTGAGTACGTCTGTCCCTCCCAGGACTGGGTGACATGGTGGTGAGTAAGTCTCTCCCTCTCAGGACTGGGTGACATGGTGGTGAGTACGTCTGTCCCTCCCAGGACTGGGTGACATGGTGGTGAGTAAGTCTGTCCCTCCCAGGACTGGGTGACATGGTGGTGAGTAAGTCTGTCCCTCCCAGGACTGGGTGACATGGTGGTGAGTACGTCTCTCCCTCCCGGGACTGGGTGACATGGTGGTGAGTACGTCTGTCCCTCCCAGGACTGGATGACATGGTGGTGAGTACGTCTCTCCCTCCCAGGACTGGGTGACATGGTGGTGAGTAAGTCTCTCCCTCCCAGGACTGGGTGACATGGTGGTGAGTAAGTCTGTCCCTCCCAGGACTGGGTGACATGGGGGTGAGTAAATCTGTCCCTCCCAGGACTGGGTGACATGGTGGTGAGTACGTCTGTCCCTCCCAGGACTGGGTGACATGGTGGTGAGTACGTCTGTCCCTCCCAGGACTGGGTGACATGGTGGTGAGTAAGTCTGTCCCTCCTAGGACTGGGTGACATGGTGGTGAGTACGTCTGTCCCTCCCAGGACTGGGTGACATGGTGGTGAGTACGTCTGTCCCTCCCAGGACTGGGTGACATGGTGGTGAGTAAGTCTGTCCCTCCCAGGACTGGGTGACATGGGGGTGAGTAAGTCTGTCCCTCCCAGGACTGGGTGACATGGTGGTGAGTAAGTCTGTCCCTCCCAGGACTGGGTGACATGGTGGTGAGTACGTCTCTCCCTCCCGGGACTTGGTGACATGGTGGTGAGTACGTCTCTCCCTCCCAGGACTGGGTGACATGGTGGTGAGTAAGTCTGTCCCTCCCAGCACTGGGAGATATGGTGGTGAGTAAGTCTGTCCCTCCTAGGACTGGGTGACATGGTGGTGAGTACGTCTGTCCCTCCCAGGATTGGGTGACATGGTGGTGAGTACGTCTGTCCCTCCCAGGACTGGGTGACATGGTGGTGAGTAAGTCTGTCCCTCCCAGGACTGGGTGACATGGTGGTGAGTAAGTCTCTCCCTCCCAGGACTGGGTGACATGGTGGTGAGTACGTCTGTCCCTCCCAGGACTGGGTGACATGGTGGTGAGTACGTCTGTCCCTCCCAGGACTGGGTGACATGGTGGTGAGTACGTCTGTCCCTCCCAGGACTGGGTGACATGGTGGTGAGTACGTCTGTCCCTCCCAGGACTGGGTGACATGGTGGTGAGTAAGTCTGTCCCTCCCAGCACTGGGTGACATGGTGGTGAGTACGTCTGTCCCTCCCAGGACTGGGTGACATGGTGGTGAGTACGTCTGTCCCTCCCAGGACTGGGTGACATGGTGGTGAGTAAGTCTGTCCCTCCCAGGACTGGGAGACATGGGGGTGAGTAAGTCTGTCCCTCCCAGCACTGGGTGACATGGTGGTGAGTACGTCTGTCCCTCCCAGGACTGGGTGACATGGTGGTGAGTACGTCTGTCCCTCCCAGGACTGGGTGACATGGTGGTGAGTAAGTCTGTCCCTCCCAGGACTGGGAGACATGGGGGTGAGTAAGTCTGTCCCTCCCAGGACTGGGTGACATGGTGGTGAGTAAGTCTGTCCCTCCCAGGACTGGGAGACATGGGGGTGAGTAAGTCTGTCCCTCCCAGGACTGGGTGACATGGTGGTGAGTACGTCTCTCCCTCCCGGGACTGGGTGACATGGTGGTGAGTACGTCTCTCCCTCCCAGGACTGGGTGACATGGTGGTGAGTAAGTCTGTCCCTCCCAGCACTGGGAGACATGGTGGTGAGTAAGTCTGTCCCTCCTAGGACTGGGTGACATGGTGGTGAGTACGTCTGTCCCTCCCAGGATTGGGTGACATGGTGGTGAGTACGTCTGTCCCTCCCAGGACTGGGTGACATGGTGGTGAGTAAGTCTGTCCCTCCCAGGACTGGGTGACATGGTGGTGAGTAAGTCTCTCCCTCCCAGGACTGGGTGACATGGTGGTGAGTACGTCTGTCCCTCCCAGGACTGGGTGACATGGTGGTGAGTACGTCTGTCCCTCCCAGGACTGGGTGACATGGTGGTGAGTACGTCTGTCCCTCCCAGGACTGGGTGACATGGTGGTGAGTACGTCTGTCCCTCCCAGGACTGGGTGACATGGTGGTGAGTAAGTCTGTCCCTCCCAGCACTGGGTGACATGGTGGTGAGTACGTCTGTCCCTCCCAGGACTGGGTGACATGGTGGTGAGTACGTCTGTCCCTCCCAGGACTGGGTGACATGGTGGTGAGTAAGTCTGTCCCTCCCAGGACTGGGAGACATGGGGGTGAGTAAGTCTGTCCCTCCCAGCACTGGGTGACATGGTGGTGAGTACGTCTGTCCCTCCCAGGACTGGGTGACATGGTGGTGAGTACGTCTGTCCCTCCCAGGACTGGGTGACATGGTGGTGAGTAAGTCTGTCCCTCCCAGGACTGGGAGACATGGGGGTGAGTAAGTCTGTCCCTCCCAGGACTGGGTGACATGGTGGTGAGTAAGTCTGTCCCTCCCAGGACTGGGAGACATGGGGGTGAGTAAGTCTGTCCCTCCCAGGACTGGGTGACATGGTGGTGAGTACGTCTGTCCCTCCCAGGACTGGGTGACATGGTGGTGAGTACGTCTGTCCCTCCCAGGACTGGGTGACATGGTGGTGAGTAACTCTGTCACATTAATGGGAGTACAGGCGTGGTAATATTTAGCACCCTTTTGTGGATCTGAGCCTAAGACTATGTATACAGGCTGGGTGCTCAGTCCCTGCAGAAACTGCATCTCCGCACATCTATCATTCGTTTGACAGTTAATGGCACATCCGTCTTAAAAATAAAAATAACAAATTGCTTTATTGACTCCTCTCAGTGTTTCTGAGTAACAGGCACCTGCGCCAGGACTGAGGAAGGCGTAGGATTACACCGAAACGTTGTTAGGATTAAATAACGTTATGTATCCACCGATGCCCACTGAGCGCTCCTCTCTGCGCCCCTTCTGCAGTGCGGGCATCAGATCAGCGGGGGTGACGTGGCAGTGTTTGCGTCCCGCGCAGGGCTGGGCTCCTGCTGGCACCCGCAGTGCTTCACCTGCGCCCACTGCGCTGAGCTGCTCTGTGACCTCATCTACTTCTACCACGGCGGGCAAGTATACTGCGGGCGCCACCACGCCGAGCTGCAGCGCCCGCGGTGCTTCGCATGTGACGAGGTGAGTAACTACACCGCAGTAATAGTGCTCAGTCTGTGGCAAGGAGTACTTCTGCAGTGAGTACGCTTGCAGTACCAGTGTTTTCATCCCTGCAAAAAGTACTCCTGCTGCAACAGTATGTAATTTCCTGCATTGAGTACTCCTGTAGTAACAGCATGTAATTTCCTGCATTGAGTACTCCTGTAGTAACAGTATGTAATTTCCTGCATTGAGTACTCCTGTAGTAACAGCATGTGATTTCCTGCATTGAGTACTCCTGTAGTAACAGCATGTAATTTCCTGCATTGAGTACTCCTGTAGTAACAGCATGTAATTTCCTGCATTGAGTACTCCTGTAGTAACAGCATGTGATTTCCTGCATTGAGTACTCCTGTGGTAACAGCATGTAATTTCCTGCATTGAGTACTCCTGTAGTAACAGCATGTAATTTCCTGCATTGAGTACTCCTGTGGTAACAGCATGTAATTTCCTGCATTGAGTACTCCTGTAGTAACAGCATGTAATTTCCTGCATTGAGTACTCCTGTGGTAACAGTATGTAATTTCCTGCATTGAGTACTCCTGTGGTAACAGTATGTAATTTCCTGCATTGAGTACTCCTGTAGTAACAGCATGTAATTTCCTGCATTGAGTACTCCTGTGGTAACAGCATGTAATTTCCTGCATTGAGTACTCCTGTGGTAACAGCATGTAATTTCCTGCATTGAGTACTCCTGTAGTAACAGCATGTAATTTCCTGCATTGAGTACTCCTGTGGTAACAGCATGTAATTTCCTGCATTGAGTACTCCTGTGGTAACAGTATGTAATTTCCTGCATTGAGTACTCCTGTGGTAACAGTATGTAATTTCCTGCATTGAGTACTCCTGTAGTAACAGCATGTAATTTCCTGCATTGAGTACTCCTGTGGTAACAGTATGTAATTTCCTGCATTGAGTACTCCTGTGGTAACAGTATGTAATTTCCTGCATTGAGTACTCCTGTAGTAACAGCATGTAATTTCCTGCATTGAGTACTCCTGTGGTAACAGCATGTAATTTCCTGCATTGAGTACTCCTGTAGTAACAGTATGTAATTTCTTGCATTGAGTACTCCTGTTGTATTGAAAACCAGTCTCGATGCTTTATCTTCCGCCGAGTCTGGTTTGAGTAACTTTAATGCTAGCCATCTTATCCTCTGCATGGATGGTGGTAACATAAGCAGGAAACTGTAACCGCGTCTGTCAGGAAATAACAGCAAACCATACTCAGTACCTGCAGCCGGCGGCGTGCTGAGAATGCAGCTTCTCCCCGCTGGGGAATCTCGGCAGGGCCTCCTGTCACACTGGCTGTTCTTTCTGTCTCTTTGTCTCTGAGCTGTCCCATATTCTTTTACCTGTCTCTTGTGGTCTCTGGGCTGTCTCTTGCCGCCTCCTGGTCTCCAAGCAATCTCTTTCTTGCACCCAGGTGATCTTCTCAGTGGAGTGCACTCAGGCAGAGGGTTACCACTGGCACACAAGACACTTCTGCTGCTTTGAGTGTGAGTGTGCCCTGGGAGGTCAGCGTTACGTGATGAGAGACAGGCGTCCATACTGTAGCCCCTGCTATGAGAAGCTCTACTCCCAGTACTGCGACAGCTGCGGAGAGTGCATCGGTGAGAGAGGGAGGGGTGGAAATACATCAGGGGGCAGGTTGGGCTTCAGTCCGTCCCACCCAGCACAATGACAGGGGCAGTAAAGCCCAACAACCCGTCAACCCTGACGTTCCCAACACAACACTGAACACTCTCGGAGGGACATTGAGCCCATTGATTCTGTCCCTCCCAGGACTGGGTGACATGGTGGTGAGTCTGACCCTCCCAGGACTGGGTGACATGGTGGTGAGTCTGACCCTCCCAGGACTGGGTGACATGGTGGTGAGTCTGTCCCTCCCAGGACTGGGTGACATGGTGGTGAGTCTGACCCTCCCAGGACTGGGTGACATGGTGGTGAGTCTGACCCTCCCAGGACTGGGTGACATGGTGGTGAGTCTGACCCTCCCAGGACTGGGTGACATGGTGGTGAGTCTATTCCTCCCAGGACTGGGTGACATGGTGGTGAGTCTATTCCTCCCAGGACTGGGTGACATGGTGGTGAGTCTGACCCTCCCAGGACTGGGTGACATGGTGGTCAGTACGTCTTTCCCTCCCAGGACTGGGTGACATGGTGGTGAGTCTGTCCCTCCCAGGACTGGGTGACATGGTGGTGAGTCTGACCCTCCCAGGACTGGGTGACATGGTGGTCAGTACGTCTGTCCCTCCCAGGACTGGGTGACATGGTGGTCAGTACGTCTTTCCCTCCCAGGACTGGGTGACATGGTGGTGAGTCTGACCCTCCCAGGACTGGGTGACATGGTGGTGAGTCTGACCCTCCCAGGACTGGGTGACATGGTGGTGAGTCTGTCCCTCCCAGGACTGGGTGACATGGTGGTGAGTCTGACCCTCCCAGGACTGGGTGACATGGTGGTCAGTACGTCTTTCCCTCCCAGGACTGGGTGACATGGTGGTCAGTACGTCTTTCCCTCCCAGGACTAGGTGACATGGTGGTCAGTACGTCTTTCCCTCCCAGGACTAGGTGACATGGTGGTAAGTCTGTCCCTCCCAACACAACAGTACATAGAAACCTAGAATTTGATGGCAGATAAGACACACTTGACCCACCTAGTCTGCCAATATTCCTATCTGCTGTAGAACATCACACCCCATTTGTTCCTTCCTGTCCGTAAAGACGAACGTCCTCAGGTTTCCCATGGACCAGACGCTCTCCAGCTTCAGAACATGACCTCTTGTTCTAGCACTTATCTTTCTCTAATATGTAGCGTATGTCCCCCTTGAATCTGTTCTACACAGCAGATAAGTTCCGGTCCAGCCGGTGTGATAATACAGGTTTAGTGTCTGCATTAAGGGGACAGATAATAACTTGGATGTCTTGGCATCTTCCTGCTACATGGTCTTCTTTCCATGATTGAGGAATTAACTGGTTTCCTGTGCTTCTCCAGGTGTGGAAGAGGGGCAGTTGTCCTACGGAGGGCAGCACTGGCATGCCTCGGAGGGCTGTTTCTGCTGCGGGAGGTGCAAGGCGTCGCTCTTGGGCAGACCTTTCTTACCTCAACATGGTCAAATCTACTGCTCCCGGAGCTGCAGCCAAGCGCCGGCACGTAGTGAACCCTCTGCCAGCCCCACACAGACCGAGACGCCTTCCCGCAGGGAGACCAGAGATGTGGGCACCTCCACCAGCAGCAACCCACAGGAGGACAGCTTCAGGGGGCGCAGGATGGGGGGAGGCAGGAGGTCTGTGTCCATGATAGACCAGTCAGGAACATCTCAGCCCTCTCACTCTCACCCTGTGCGCTCTATACATGCCAGTTTAAGGGGGGTTCCTGCTGAATTCTCCCGTGGATCCCTCCAAAGAAGCTCTCTACCTGACCTCAGCAGTCATTCTCGGGCAGCTTCCCGGGTCAGTTTCAGGGTCCCTCTTACTTCCGAGCTCAGGGAACCCAGAAACGTCTCCCCTCCACCCTTCACCTCCTCCTCCTCATCTTCTGATGAGGATGATGGCTACTTTCTGGGGGAACCAATTCCCTTGCCCCCTTTCCCGAGACCCCCAGGATACACTGCTCCCCCTACCTCCACCCCAAAGTGGAAGGACAAAAATTGCAGCCTGTCCTGACCCAACTCATAGACTGGCCAACGGGAGCTCATCCACTGAATGTCACCACTGTGCACTAAATGGACCTTTGTGACCTCAAACCCCTGAATGGACAGTCTTACCTACGGCTACTCCGCCGACCTGTGTGTCCAACCCTCTTCAGGTCAACTCTTCTACCAAGCAGACGTGCCACCTTCTGTGCCAGGTCACACAAGTACGCACCACCTGTTCCTGTGCCATTGATGGGGCAAAAGGCGGACAGGAGCGGAGATGTTGGTGGTGTGGATCGTAACTTCTCCCCGCTCCCTCAGCTGCTTAATGTCACGCCTGATAAATACTGAACTGCCCGCTCCTCTCCTGGTCACTATTCCCTGTGTAAGGAGGAGGGCACAGCGCGCCGGCAGCCGACTGGAGAGGGCAGGGAAAGGCCCCCCACCTGCGTGTGCAACGTCCCTGAAATATGATCTGCATGTCGTGTGACCCTTTTGGGGGCTCTTAAGTATATGATGTTGGCCACCACTCTTCCAGCAATGCATCCCCGTTCCCAGAGTGCCTTATTGCCCCTCGCTGTACACCTGTGCCCACGGGTTCCGTGGCAACATGACACCGTGTGATAATCACAAGTTTATTACTGTATTGTGAGAAATGTATTAAAAAACAAAGCTCAAGGAGTTTACAGGAAACGTTGCAGCTAAAGGGGACACACGGCGACTGACGGGCACACCCGTGTGCGCACATCCGCACATTTACACGCACACACGCCGCGACGAGCACACTATTCTCTGTGCTGTGACACTCCCTGGCGCGGGGCGACGTCTCATCCTCTGAGGCAGCTGCACGGGGCGGGTAAAGGGCGTGGCTGGCGGGGAGCCCGTGTGAGACGCCAGGACGCCTCCCGCCTGCAGCACTGGGGGTTACACTCCATCTTGGGGCTCTGAAATAACAGACAATACATACGCGTGATATGTAAGGGGTCTCTACACCGCTCGGGAGGGGGAGATCTTCCTGCACTTCTGGGGGGGGGGGGGGAGGGGGGTGTCAGGCTCCCTCTGCAATGCCTGGGGGGGGGTCTCTACACCGCTCGGGAGGGGGAGATCTTCCTGCACTTCTTGGGGGGGGGGTGTCTCTGCTGGGGGGAGTGCTCACCTCTCTCCACGGCTCGGGTGGGAGGGGGGGGGGGTCTCTACACCGCTCGGGAGGGGGAGATCTCCCTGCACTGCTTGAGGGGGAGGGGGTTTCTCTCCACACTGCTGGGTGGGGGGGGGGAGGGGAGAAGCGTCTCTGCAATGCCTGGGGGAGTCTCTCTGCACTGCTCGGGGTGAGGGGGGAGCGGGGGGTGCCTGCAGCACTGGAGGGGGAGTTCCCACCTCACACACAGTACTCACCGGTTGCAGCTTGGGCGTGGGATTTTTTCAGTTTCGGGGCTATGAGGAATGCATCGTAGGCAAAGAGAATCCCGGCTAGCAGCCCGAACACCTGCAAGGGGCGTGCACAGTGACACCATGAGGGGACGAACAAGTGGTGACGAGCTGACACCATGAGGTGACATGCAGTGGGTGACAGGATGACACAATGAGGTGACATGCATTGGGTGACAGGATGACACAATGAGGTGACATGCATTGGGTGACAGGATGACACAATGAGGTGACATGCAGTGGGTGACAGGATGATACAATGAGATGCCATGCAATGGGTGACAGGATGACACAATGAGGTGACATGCATTGGGTGATAGGCTGATACAATGAGATGCCATGCAATGGGTGACAGGATGATACAATGAGGTGACATGCATTGGGTGACAGGCTGATACAATGAGATGCCATGCAATGGGTGACAGGATGATACAATGAGGTGACATGCATTGGGTGACAGGATGACACAATGAGGTGACATGCAGTGGGTGACAGGATGACACAATGAGGTGACATGCAGTGGGTGACAGGATGACACAATGAGGTGACATGCAGTGGGTGACAGGATGACACAATGAGGTGACATGCAGTGGGTGACAGGATGACACAATGAGGTGACATGCATTGGGTGACAGGATGACACAATGAGGTGACATGCATTGGGTGACAGGATGACACAATGAGGTGACATGCAGTGGGTGACAGGATGATACAATGAGATGCCATGCAATGGGTGACAGGATGACACAATGAGGTGACATGCATTGGGTGACAGGATGACACAATGAGGTGACATGCAGTGGGTGACAGGATGATACAATGAGATGCCATGCAATGGGTGACAGGATGACACAATGAGGTGACATGCATTGGGTGATAGGCTGATACAATGAGATGCCATGCAATGGGTGACAGGATGATACAATGAGGTGACATGCATTGGGTGACAGGCTGATACAATGAGATGCCACGCAATGGGTGACAGGATGATACAATGAGGTGACATGCATTGGGTGACAGGATGACACAATGAGGTGACATGCAGTGGGTGACGGGATGATACAATGAGGTGACACGCAGTGGGTGACGGGATGATACAATGAGGTGACATGCATTGGGTGACAGGATGACACAATGAGGTGACATGCAGTGGGTGACAGGATGATACAATGAGGTGACACGCAGTGGGTGACAGGATGATACAATGCAATGAGAAGCATCTAATGCTGGGACAAGTGACCGCTGACAATATGTCTCAGCCCAGAGGTTTTGGATGTGATAACATGACAGGGGCGCAGAGCCACAGAACGGTGCTAAGCTTTAGCACAACTGGACTCCTATTCACATCAATGCGAGTAAGGACGTGCTGAAGCTTCACACCCTCCCGTGGCTCGGGGCCAGAGTGAGATGAAATCTGATGCGGGACAGAGTAGGACGCAGTGTAGGAAGCAGCGTTATCCAAACCCCGGGACACTCACCCCTCCTGCTATAGCAGCTCCGTCCCCACCACGGATCAGAGCGATGAGCGAGGTGATGAGGAAGAGGACACAGCCAATAGCAGCACGCAGAAAATCCTGGGGGACAGAGAGGAGGGGTGCAGAGACACCCCCCCCCAAAATACATGTCATATGACACCCCAATATACATTACAAGATAGTCACCCAGAATAAATAACATGTATGTTGTATGTCACTCTTTAATACCCATCCCTGGCAGTGTCCCCCGAATACCCATCCTGGCACTGCCCCCCGAATACCCATCCCTGGCAGTGCCCCCCGAATACCCATCCCTGGCAGTGCCCCCCGAATACCCATCCTGGCACTGCCCCCCGAATACCCATCCCTGGCAGTGCCCCCCGAATACCCATCCCTGGCAGTGACCCCTGAATACCCATCCCTGGCAGTGCCCCCCGAATACCCATCCTGGCACTGCCCCCCGAATACCCATCCCTGGCAGTGCCCCCCGAATACCCATCCCTGGCAGTGCCCCCAGAATACCCATCCCTGGCAGTGCCCCCCGAATACCCATCCCTGGCACTGCCTCCCAGATACCCATCCCTGGCACTGCCCCCGAATACCCATCCCTGACAGTGCCCCCTGAATACCCATCCCTGGCAGTGCCCCCTGAATACCCATCCCTGGCACTGCCCCCCGAATACCCATCCCTGACAGTGCCCCCTGAATACCTATCCCTGGCAGTGCCCCCTGAATACCCATCCCTGGCACTGCCTCCCGGATGCCCCTCCCTGGCACTGCCTCCCGGATGCCCATCCCTGGCAGTGCCCCCCGAATACCCATCCCTGGCACTGCCTCCCGAATACCCATCCCTGGCAGTGCCCCCCGGATGCCCATCCCTGGCACTGCCCCCTGGATACCCATCCCTGGCAGTGCCCCCCGAATACCCATCCCTGGCACTGCCCCCCGAATACCCATCCCTGGCAGTGCCCCCCGAATACCCATCCCTGGCAGTGCCCCCCGAATACCCATCCCTGGCAGTGCCCCCCGAATACCCATCCCTGGCACTGCCCCCCGAATACCCATCCCTGGCACTGCCCCCGAATATCCATCCCTGGCACTGCCCCCCGAATACCCATCCCTGGCACTGCCCCTCGAATACCCATCCCTGGTACTGCCCCCCGAATACCCATCCCTGGTACTGCCCCCCGAATACCCATCCCTGGCACTGCCCCCCGAATACCCATCCCTGGCACTGCCCCCCGAATACCCACCCCTGGCAGTGACCCCCGGATGCCCATCCCTGGCAGTGCCCCCTGAATACCCATCCCTGGCAGTGCCCCCCGGATACCTATCCCTGGCAGTGCCCCCCGGATGCCCATCCCTGGCAGTGCCCCCCGGATGCCCATCCCTGGCAATGCCCCCGAATACCCATCCCTGGCAATGCCCCTCGAATACCCATCCCTGGCAGTGCCCCCGAATACCCATCCCTGGCAGTGCCCCCCGGGTGCCCATCCCTGGCAGTGCCCCCCGGATGCCCATCCCTGGCAGTGCCCCCCGGACGCCCCTCCCTGGCAGTGCCCCCCGGATGCCCCTCCCTGGCAGTGCCTCCCGGATGCCCATCCCTGGCAGTGCCCCCCGGATGCCCATCCCTGGCAGTGCCCCCCGGATGCCCATCCCTGGCAGTGCCCCCCGGATGCCCACCCCTGGCAGTGCCCCCTGGATGCCCACCCCTGGCAGTGCCCCCTGGATGCCCGTCCCTGGCAGTGACCCCCGGATGCCCACCCCTGGCAGTGCCCCCCGGATGCCCACC